>NW_025215676.1:0-86739 GCF_010389155.1 Erigeron canadensis | reverse complement strand
AGATTTTTAGTCCCAACTATCACTAGATGGGTGCTGAAGACACCTCTATGTCGATGGTGAGTGAACTTTGCAACACGATCAATTAATCTGGATGTGACCAGTTTAGTTTGATCGTGTACCAGGTTAACTGGAATTAAGTATTAAGTGACAGAATATTAATACATGCAATAATATAAATGACGAGTATATAAACTGGTGAGACATATGTAATTTTCAAGTGTATTTTATTTATTACTTGTTTAAATAAATACAAGGTTGTTGCGGAACCAAGATATACAAGAATGTAAATATCCTAACAACCCATGAATTACAATTGATCTAAACTTGGAAATTCTCCTAAACAATCGAAACACTTAGAGTTGTGAAATGTTTCTTTTTGCGATTGAGAGAATATTGCACAGTTCACCAATATTGCAGAATATTTATTTGCAAAGTTATTAACAGCTTGTGCAAGGACCTCTATTTATAGTCGAAGATTGAGCATGGGGATCTCAACTTCGATGTACAATATGGTGACACACACAAAAGTATTGTTTAAATAATCCTTTGTGTGTGTTAAATAAAGTAAGACAAAAGTTACTTTATTCAACCACTCTACATCTTTGTATCTTTATCCAAAGACAATATCATTGTCCGGTTAAAAGGATAGAGTAAAAAGGTCCTCCTCGTAATCAGTGTAAAGCTTTGTAAGAGCATTTACACTGGAGGATTCTCGTTTCATTGATCTGGTAGATTGTCAACTGGGCTTCGCTGCCATTGCCAATCTCTATCTTCCATTTGTTGTCTTTGACTTCAACTGGAAGTCTTCAGATTCTAGTCGTCTGATCTCAACTGGAGGAAGTCATCAGTTGCTAAACCTGTACAATGCAACTGGACTTCTAATATTTCGGACAATTCCTCATGCTCTCCATGTCCACTGGAGAGCTCCAGTTTAGTTAAAACTGGACCTAACAAATTCCCCCTAATTGTCCTGAAATATTGTCAAGTATTTTCAACTTGTTTCTATACAAGTTTAAGTTTGAAATACTTGAATTTGATAAAACCTATTAAGTTTCCAAGACTTTTTATAGATCATCAAATGTCTTGGATTTTGTTTTAAGTGTTTGTAGATCTTATCAGATATCTTACTTGTAGTTACAATCTGGCAACTTGTATATACATACAATTTCAATAAATTACAAGAGAGTACACAAAATTACAAGCAGATAATAGTTAGAAGGAAAACTAAACAGATGGCCCTTCGCCAGTTTTCCTTCTCTTTGAGACTGATGAATCGGCTGAGTATCCTCAGGATCAAGGCCTAATCTTTCTTCAATGTTTTCCTTGAACTTGATGAGATTTTGCAATACATACTCCCGCCTCTTTCAACTTATCTTCCTCCTCTGCTCCCCCAACAGCCAACATCTCAACATGCTCGGAATGACCATACTGATTGACATCCGGGTTCTCAGTAGTCCTTTTAGGTCCACCAAAGTATTGTACCTCAACAACAAAATGCTTGGCACCAGGCTTATTGAAACCTTAACATCAGTAATCCTGCCTCTATTGTGCCTTCGACGCTGTACATCTGACAAATATGTGCGAGCTTCAGATTCATTTGTCAGTTTGATTTTGCTCGTGCTCAGCTTTTGTGTAGCAGCTCGAATATCATCAGTTGTGGGTTCAGATGGTTCTACCCAAGTCCTCAGATTTGCATCTCTTGGTAAGGCCTTTTGTTTTCTTCCTTTGGACTTGGGTGGATTCAACACTTTGGTGACCGCCTTCTTGACCTGCTCAGTTCTCTTGAGAATCCCTTCAGATCTGATTCTCTGGCCTTTTCCACCGATACATTCAAACACTTTGCATCCAGTTCAGCCTCATCATCCTGGTAGTGTTTGTCCAGTTCCACTTCAAGCATCTCCTTCAGTGCATTGACTATTCTGGATCTTCTTTGATCTTCTTGTATTCAACAAGTGTCAAGCCAAGGAGTTGAGCATCAGTGATATCAACAAGAGGGTTGGAAGATTTTTCTTGATTCAAATGGTTTGCCTTCATTTGTTTCTTCCTTTCCTTGACCAGGTATCCCACTCTTGCTAACTTCTGGCTCTCGCTTTCAGTAACTGGAGGCAACAAATCGACATTGCCAGTTTCCAACATTGGTGCATCGGTGGCTGTTCCAAAGATTCATCAGCAATGGCCTTTCCCTTGTCAAATCCCTACCACCACATCATCAAACACCTCAAACCCTTGCTCACCACCTCAGTACTGGTAGCCATCACAATCTCCTTCCCTTTACTTGAAGTCTTCACAAGAGTGTGAGGGGCATGTACCGACCTTCCCCCTTGGCAGCATCTAGTCCCTGCCTGATGGCTTCAAAATCAGCATGACTAGAGGGCAGGCGATCTAGAGGCTGCCATGATTGCATTGTCTTACACTCTTTGAAGACTCCACAAAGCATGCGAACTGTCCTCCAAAGATGATTTATCTCTTGAGACTGAGTCATTACATTTCCACTTGTCTGCTCTTGACTCTTTAAAATTTGTTTGAGAATGGAGAGATCATCTGAAGAGAGCCCAGTTGCAGGGACTTCCTGAGCACTGTCAGGCTCAACCGCCCTTCCTTTGCCAACTTCAGTGGTCAGATCAGATATGGCAGTTGAATGTTCAGACACTTTGCTAGCCAGCGTATCCAGACTGCACCTCAACCGATCAATCTCAGATGTAATTGGAGTGAGATCGACCTGGGGCACTGCAATCTTGGTGATCTCAGATATCACCTTTTCTATCAAGTTACTCTCACTGGCAGCCAAAGTTTCTTCGATCTTGAGACCCACTGAAGAGGCCAACCGACTCCCAAGCTCTGTCACATCTAGGCCAGGTTGCTACACAGCTCTTGCACCTGCCTTTCCAGATTCTTAATATCAACCTCTGAAGATCTGACAGTATTGTTCAGCAGGTTGGATATTGAGGATGTGACTCCAGATTGAGTCAGTGCGAATGCCTCCCTTAAAGATATTGCCAATTGATTGGAGGATTCCACTAACTCGTTCAGCTTGCCAAACACCAAGTCCTCATTAGCAGAGAACTTGTTAATCCCCAGGTCAACCACTTTAATATTTTGCAGATGATCCTTGTGGTACCTGGAGAGGGACTTGGTGTTCTTCTCCAGTGTCTTTTGAATCTCTTCCACCCTCGCAAGAAGGTTCGAGAGATCGGTTTGAAAAGACACGAACTGGCTGTCCAATGACGGAGGAGAAGGTGTCACTGGACCAGCTGAAAAAGCTACAGGTGCAACTGGACGAGGTATGACAATATCTGGTTCTCCAGTTGCAGTAGCATCAGTAGATAGAAGAGGAGGGTTGTAGAAATGAAAGGAAGAGATTCAATGTGTCGTTCATGCTGAGAATGCTCAGGTGTGAACGACGGCGACGGTGGGGTTAGGATGTGTCTATTTCTAGGCACACCCATAGAAGAAGGTGATGGCGAGAGGTGAATATTGGAGGTATTTCTAAGCTTTGTACATGAGTTGGGGAAACTGAAACATGTGGTTCTTGGGGTTGACCAAGGAGAGAAGGGAGCTGATCAAGTATAGTTGCATCAGCCATCTCCTGGTCAGATTCTGTCTCAGATGAGTCCGAAGACTCAAGCTGAAACACACCCTCATTTATGCCAAGATCCATAAATGTTGGGGGTGGCTGAACAAGTTGTTCAGACTCCTGATGACCAGTTTGAGTTGCCTCAATGGTATCATCAGTTTGAGGATCCGTTGCCGAAGCATCTTCTCCCTGGACAGAGGTGACTGGTGCCTCAACCACAACTGCTCTATCCTCAGTTGCAATATCATCGGCAGCGGCTTCAGAGACCACTATCACAGATTGTGACTGGTCAGGTGCAGCAAGTCCAGATCTTGATCTCCTGCTTTAGAGGATCTTCTTGCTTTAGGAACTGCCTGGACTCCTGCTTCTGCCACAGTTACTACTTCAGTAGACGAACCGGTGGGTCCCTCATTATTTTGAGGCCCGCCCAGTTGCCTTTCTGATTCACCAGATTGTGGTGCATCAGTTTTAGAGAATGCAAAAATCATTCTCGGGGACATCTGGACTTCATCAGAAGTGGACACCAGGTTGTCCAGATTCCTCAACAGTTCTGGCACAGAGAACGAGGATTGCGTGTTGTTGTACTCGTCTCTGCCCAGAATCTGAATAAAACAAAGGGACAGAAACCTTGAAAAGGGAACACAAGGACCCCTGTTACCCTTCAACTTGAATACCAGGCTTCTGAACAAAATGCCTGCAAAATCCACCCTCAGCCCATTCCAAAGGCAGTACGCCATTTCTGCCTGGAAGGAGTTTATCTGGTCCAATCCACCAGAACTCCCTCCCAAACTTTCCACCAAGTGGACCATAAAGAACTTCCAGGATGGTGAAAGCCCCTTCATTGTAATGGACCCCTTGGTCTTCAACACATCCCCCTCCACCATCTCCTTATTTCCCATATCAAGGAAGACCTGGCGGAAATTGATATTGGAGGAAATCACCACTGGAGTTTCATTATGTCTCCAGTAGTTGAGGTTAAGGGCTTCCCTCAACGTTCCAGTGGTGATGGTACACGGGACTGACCCATCCTTTAGAGAAAAGGAGATGGATGAGCAGTCCTCAGAAAGAGAGGCAGTGTACCAGAACTCACACAAGTAATCATGGAATAGCTTGTGTGGATTCAAAGAGAAGGCATCGCTGAGGGGAGAAATCCGAAGAAAGGATTGGATTCTCCCGATAAGAGAGTCAGCGGCCTGGAGCCCTTGAAGAGATGCCATTGGATTATTTGGATTTAGTTTAATAAGCTTAGAGCTTATGGGAGCACCAGTGGCACGAATAACATTTTGTGATGGAATGTACTCAGCAGTGAGTAGATTCACATCACGAGAACGAGATGAAGAAGAAGAAGATTTAGGAGCCATTTGTGAATTTAGATTTAGGGTTTTGGACTTAAAGAAGAAAGAGAGAAAAGGATCTCGAATTGTGAATGATTGAAAGAGTAAATGAAGGAATTTTGAGAGAAGTAAATGAGACGGATATATTGGTGGGGGGTATATATAGGCAGTAAAATATTGCCAAAATATATACGAAAAGATATTTTAGTCTCCAAAAGTTTGAAATAATTTGTAAAAAGTTATTTTCCAAAATTTTGAGAATTCAAAAATATTAATACTTCCCATCAAGCATTTAATGCTACGACGGCTGGTATTCCCACTTACCCACTAACTTCACCAATACCCATAAAAAGTGCAGTACATTTCAGCAAAAGTCTTGACACGTAAGACATGTCAGGTGACGTTCGTGAGTGCGAGGTTAGTACTCGAGTAACATCACGTGTCACAAGTATCCACCAAGTAAAACACAACGTTATGAAATCTGGCTGACCACCATTTTGAGACAAGACCAACTAGCAACCAAAAGAAAATTTAGATGCCAGTTTCAACTGATGACCTTCAGTTGCATTTTTCAATAATTTATTTGAAAAATATTTTGAGTCTTTTTCCCCCTAAAAATGTGATCCATTTGATCAATGACTAGTCTTTGAGTACATCAAGGCGTTCAATCTCCAACCAATCAAGGATCACCTGGACCATCCTCAACTGAAGGGCCTCTTCAGTTTAATGAGGATTTAACATACCCAGTTCACTGATGAGATGTTTAAAAGTCTTTTCATCAAGAGGTTTTGTAAAAACATCAGCTAACTGTTTATCAGTGGGGATGAAATGTATTTCAATATCTCCTTTCATAACATGATCACGAATGAAGTGATACCTGATATCAATATGCTTTGTCTTTGAGTGCATCACTGGGTTGTGAGATATAGCAATAGCACTGGTGTTGTCACAAAAGATTGGGGTTCTTGTGAATTTCATGCCATAATCAAGTAACTGGTTTTTGATCCAGAGAATCTGGGCACAGCAACTGGCCGCAGAAATGTATTCTGCCTCAGCAGTAGACATTGAGACTGAAGTCTGCTTCTTACTTGTCCAACTCACCAGTTTTCCCCCTAGGAAATGACATCCACCAGTTGTGGATTTCTATCAATCTTACAACCTGCATGATCTGAATCTGAATAACCCATTAGATCTAACCCTGAGCCTTTGGGATACCAAAGACCAAGGCTAGGGCACCCTTTCAGGTACCTGAAAATGCGTTTAACAGCATGCAAGTGTGATTCTTTTGGATTTGCCTGAAATCTGGCACATAAACATGTTGCAAACATTATATCTGGTCGACTGGCAGTTAGATACATCAGTGAACCAACCATTCCACGATATTCTTTTTGGTCCACTGGTTTTCCATTTGGGTCAGAGTCCAAATTTAATGGAGCTGAAATAGGTGTGGTTTTTGATGGGATTGAATCAAATTTGTATTTTCTCAACAAATCTCTGACGTATATTTCTTGGTTAATAAAATACCATCCATGGTTTGTTTAATTTGTAAACCTAAGAAAAATGTTAATTCACCCATTAAACTCATCTCATATTCTTGAGACATAATTTTTGAAAACCTTTTACACATTCCATCATCAGTTGACCCAAATATAATATCATCAACATAAATTTGTACCAGCAAGATATCACCTTTTTCTTTCAAGATGAACAAGGTATTATCTATTGCACCTCTTTGAAAACCATTTTTGAGAAGATGTTTAGTTAGAGTATCATACCAGGCTCTTGGGCTTGTCGAAGACCATATAAAGCTTTGTTCAGTCTATATACCCAATGTGGATGCTTTTCATTTATGAAGCCTGGAGTCTGCGTAACATACACTTCTTCTTCCAATGTGCCATTCAGAAACGCACTTTTACATCCATCTGGAAAACCTTGAATTGCAAGTGAGCAGCATAAGCCAAGAAAATTCTGATGGCTTCAAGTCTTGCAACTGGAGCAAAAGTTTCATCGAAATCAACACCTTCTGCTTGACAATAACCCTTGGCAACTAATCTAGCTTTGTTTCTGACAACGTTGCCATCTTCATCCATCTTGTTCCGGTAGACCCACCTCGTTCCAATGGGTTCTCTCTTTAACCCTGGAGGACAAGGAACAAGCTCCCAAACATTGTTCCTTTCGAACTGGTTGAGTTCTTCTTGCATAGCTTCAACCCAGCTTGGATCTGCCATAGCCTCGTCAATCTTCTTCGGTTCAATTAGTGATAAGAAGGTGACGTTCAAGCATTGATCACTTGTGGCTCTTCTAGTCTGAACCCCACTATCTGGATTGCCAATAATCTGCTCAATGGGATGAGCAGCAGTCCATTTAGTGTATTGACTAGGTTGGTGTAATACAACATCAGTGCAAGACACCTGACGATCTCCAACTGTTGCAGCAACAGGAGGAGAATCAGTCCAAACTACTTCAACTTCATCATTATTGTCAACTGAAGAGTTAACATGATTATCTTCAAACAGAGGTATCTCTTGAAGAACTGGAGAAGCTTGAACTGGTTCTGATGTTGTTGTGGCACGCACATCAGATCCAATTACCAGTTTTTCAGGTAGGTTAAAACTGATAGAAGGATAGAATGAGGTGTCACAGAAGTTCTTCTTTACCTTAACTGGTTCCAAGACTTGGTGTTTGGAAACATTTTCTGGTGTACTAACTGATTGATGAACCTGATCAGATACACCAAAATCAACTGGGACAACTGAAGATAAATCAAGGGTTGGTCTTTTGTTGATTGCTTCATTTGACTCATCGAACGTGACATGAATTGTCTCATGTACCTTTTGGAGTCTATAATTATAAACTCTATAGGCTTTTCTAATATTTGAATACCCCACAAAGACACCTTTGTCAGCTTTTGCATCAAATTTTCCCAACTGACTGGAATCGTTTAAAATGTAAACTAGACAGCCAAATACATGGAAATATCCAACATTTGGCTTACGATTCCTGAGGACTTCATAGGCAGTCTTCCTATGTCTCTTGACATAAACTGACCGGTTTTGGGTGTGACACGCAGTTGCTACAGCTTCAGCCCAAAAACAGGTGGGAAGACCAGATTCAGATAACATACTTCTGGCAGCTTCAATCAATGTGCGATTCTTCCTTTCAACCACACCATTTTGTTCTGGAGAACGAGCTGACGAGAAGTTTTGAGAAACGCCAGTGTCAGTGCAAAATGTCTCCAATTCTTTATTCATGAATTCTGTACCGTTATCACTTCGCAACTGACAAACTTTCTTGGTAAACTTGAGCTCAATTCGCTTGATGAGAGAGATAATTTCACCAGATGCATCGCTCTTTGATCTGATAAATATCACCCAACAAAATCTGGTGTATTCATCGACCACAACCAAAGTGTACCTTTTACCAGCTTTAGTTTGAACATTCACTGGACCAAAAAGGTCCATATGAAGCATGTGAAGAGGTTCAGTGATGCTGAAATTCTGTTTGGTCTTGAAACTGGCTCTTTTCTTTTTGCCCATTTCACACCCTGGACATGGCTTCTCCCTTTTAAAGGAAAACAAAGGTATCCCATCAACTAGTTGCTTTCTTGACAACTTGTTAATATTTTTGAAGTTAAGATGGGATAACCGTTTATGCCACAGCCAGTTGGTGTCCTCATCAGCCTTGACATAGAAACAATGCTCTTTTGGAGTAGGCTCCATGTTCATGATGTACACATTCCCTTTTCTTGGTGCAATCATTACTACCTTCCAATCCTTGTTAAAAACAGTGCCTTGAGCAATGTCGAACAGTACCCTATATCCATCATCACAAAGTTGACTGACACTTATCAGTTATATTTCAAACCATTTACAAATGCAACCTTAGTGAATTGAATCTGCCCATTGTCAACAACACCATATCCTTCAGTTTTCCCACTTCCATCATTACCAAATGTCACTGCAGGTCCATCACATGCAGTGAACTCTTCCAGCAGGGGCTTACATCCGGTCATAGTCCGGCCAGCTGCGCTGTCCAGATACCAAATATTTTTGTTTCGATCGCCCTGCACACCCAAGTTAGTGATCAGTTATTTTTGTGAACCCATCTTTTCTTGATGGGTCCACTGGACTTCTTCTGAGAAGTCCCATGTGCTTGACTAGGTGTTGAACTGGATGAGGAAACTGGAGGGTTCTCTCCAGTTTCTGGAATAAAAACAATTGGTTTCAGTGGAACATTGACCTCCTTTTTCTTTTCGATGTATGCTCCTTTCTGAGCAGATTGTTTTATCTTTTGTTTTTGAGGAGGAGTTTTGACAATTTGTTTTTCAACAGAAGAGGATGCACCTCCTTCCAAATTCTTAATTCTGGCAGTACAACTTTGTACCTGCCTTGACAAATTTTGGATTTGATTTTCCATTCTTACCAAAATGTTTTTTTCTTCAGGCTGCTGGCCTTTGGACTTTGGCTCAGCGGGGGTTTTAGTCTTTAGAGTTGAGGACTCACTTGACTTATGAGGTAAAGGATTGTCACCATATTCCTTTTTAACTGGAGCTTTAGCCTTCTTGGCTCCAGTTTTGACCTCAACAGGGTTGGTCTTAGTGGATTCAGATTTGATTGTGCCAGAGGAATCATAAGGTGTTTCAATTTTAACAGATTCTGGCAATTGGTGAATTGTGGGTAAAGCAGCTGCCATCTGAAGATCACCAGATTTCCAGGCAGTTTTTTGAGCATCAATGGTTTTAGAAAAAGCGTCATAATTTTTACCAGATGCTTGAACCCAAGAATTAATAACCATATGTTCTTTTTCAAGATCAAATTTCAGTTTTTGGTTATCTCTTTCCAATGCCTCGTTTTTCAAATCTGACTCTTTAAGAGCCAACTGGACACTTTGCAAATCATTTACTTGACTTTTCATGTTGTTTAATTCAACCAAAACTGTTTCTAAATATCTTTCACAGTCAGTTCTCATGGTTTCAACAAATAACAAGTCATCATTCAATGATTCAGCAATATCCAATTTCAGTTCTGAATCAATTTCGATATCATAATCCCTTACCTTCTTTAAAATGATATCAACCCATCTTCCAGATACAACATCATCCTTCACCACTGGTTGTTGACTCTCCAATGCCATGAAACACATATCTCTAATCTCTTCTTCATCATCAGATGAATCATCAGAGAGTTCCCATTTTCCTTCAGTTTGAGCCATCATGCACTTGTTCTTTTCTTTCTCATTATTTTGTTCAAGAGACATGAGAGCAATCTGGGCCTTAAGTTTCTTGTATTTGGCCTTATAATCATCAGTTTTAACAAAGTTTGGGACAATAGGACCAGTTTGGTAGTTCATCTGACTAGATTTGCATTCCTTCATGAAATGGCCTTTCTTACCACATTTATAGCAGGTAAGATTAGCCTTATCCATTGAGATTGAATTGGAAGCATTATTGGACCCATTAAATCGATTAGATTTATGCTTAAACCTATTAAAGGTTTTAGCAATCATGGCAACCAGATCATCATCGTCAGTTTCCTCACAACCATCACTGAGATTAGTGGTTAGACCAGAGTTCAAAAAGTTGTTTAACGTTTCCTTCATAGAATGTGACTGGACATTCTCAGTAGATATTAAAGCAGCACAAGGTTGCCCAGAAAAGTTGGCAGCCTTGGAACTCTGAGCATGGTTTAAAGCATCTTGTTCAGCGAGTAATCTTGCTGCATCATTATCTTCAGTAAATCTGAAGGCTCCATAAAGAGAGGCAAGAGTATGGCTATGCAAGGTCTTTCCTTGTCTTAAGACAAGAACCATGTGTGCCCATTTGAATGGCAAAACATCACAGAATTTTTCAAGAAGAATATCCTTATCCTTCTCCACTCCCAAGCCTCTAAGTTGATTAATTAGGCCAGTAAATCTGGTATAAGTACCAGTTAAACTTTCATTGGGAAGAGCAAAGAAGGATTCATACTTCTTGTTGAGAGCAACCTTTCTAGTGACAATGGTGTCATTTCCTCCTTCAAACTGGAGAACTAATTCATCCCACATAGATTTTGCACTTGGAAATAGCACAAGAGTAGGAATTAGTTCCTCAGGTATAGCAGAAAGAATCATGTTTTTCAGTTTGGTATCAAGATCAACCAATCTGCGATCCTCATCTGACCAATGTTCCTCAGATTTTTCCCTGGTGCCTCTTCTCCCAGTGGGGTCGAGAAGAGGGCTAACACCACTGGACATGGGTGTATATGGCCCATCCTTAAGGATTTTCAACATATACCTCTCTATCCCACCAAAATGCAAGAGCATTCTAGCCTTCCATGTACCAAATGTCTCACCATTCCCATCGAATTTGGGAACAGGAGAGTTGGAGTAATGTACATGAACGTGGTTAGCTCCAGGAATAGGAGGAGGAGGAGGAGGGTTAGTATTTAAAGGAGTAGCAATATTAGGATTAGATTCATTTGGACCAGAACCATTCTCACCTTCAGCAGCCATCGAAGCAGACCTAGGTTATAGAATTGAAACAATTCAACCTGCCTGCTCTGATACCACTTTTTAGTCCCAACTATCACTAGATGGGTGCTGAAGACACCTCTATGTCGATGGTGAGTGAACTTTGCAACACGATCAATTAATCTGGATGTGACTAGTTTAGTTTGATCGTGTACCAGGTTAACTGGAATTAAGTATTAAAGTGACAGAATATTAATACATGCAATAATATAAATGACGAGTATATAAACTGATGAGACAATATGTAATTTTCAAGTGTATTTTATTTATTACTTGTTTAAATAAAATACAAGGTTGTTGCGGAACCAAGATAATACAAGAATGTAAATATCCTAACAACCCATGAATTACAATTGATCTAAACTTGGAAATTCTCCTAAACAATCGAAACACTTAGAGTTGTGAAATGTTTCTTTTTGCGATTGAGAGAATATTGCACAAGTTCACCAATATTGCAGAATATATGTATTTGCAAAGTTATTTAAACAGCTTGTGCAAGGACCTCTATTTATAGTCGAAGATTGAGCATGGGGATCTCAACTTCGATGTACAAATATGGTTGACAGCACACAAAAGTATTGTTTAAATAATCCTTTGTGTGTGTTAAATAAAGTAAGACAAAAGGTTACTTTATTCAACCACTCTACATCTTTGTATCTTTATCCAAAGACAATATCATTGTCCGGTTAAAAGGATGTAGAGTAAAAAGGTCCTCCTCGTAATCAGTGTAAAGCTTTGTAAGAGCATTTACACTGGAGGATTCTCCAGTTGATTGATCTGGTAGATTGTCAACTAGGCTTCGCTGCCATTGCCAATCTCTATCTTCCATTTGTTGTCTTTGACTTCAACTGGAAGGTCTTCAGATTCTAGTCGTCTGATCTCAACTGGAGGAAGTCATCAGTTGCTAAACCTGTACAATGCAACTGGACTTCTAATATTTCGGACAATTCCTCATGCTCTCCAGATGTCACTGGAGAGCTCCAGTTTAGTTAAAACTGGACCTAACAAGATGCATGGATTCGGTTTAAAGAAATGTTGAGAAATTGTCCGGGTCATGAATTGACCAAAGAGAAATATGTTGAATTGTTCTTTGATGGATTGACCAAGGCTTCTAAAAGAGAGATGGGATATGCTTTTGGTGGAAGTTTTAGCAAGATTACTCCAAATGAAGGTTTTGTCATTTTGGAGCGTATGGTGAAGGATAATGCGGCCATGGATGATAAGAGGTTTGTGAAGAATGAGAGCCGATTCAAGCAAAGTAAGGTTGCAAGGGCCGACGGAAGCAACAGTTCTAGTGTCATTGATGAGATTCAAGCTTTATCGGCAAGGATGGATAAAGGATTTGCTAATCAAGAATCAAGGTTTGGATATCTAGAGCGAGATGTGAAGGTGCTAGCTGATGGATGTGATCATTGTGGAGACACACACTATTCAGAAGAGTGTCCCAACCGGGGACCTGAAGATGTTAATTTTGTTTAGAATCAGCAAGGAGGTTTTCAGAGAAACACCGGTTTTCAGAATCGGTCATCAGGTGACAATTCTTATAACTCTTCTTTTCCTCCTAATACTTCTCGTTTTTCTGGTAACAGGTGGCAAAAGAGCAATTATCAAAGTCAGCCACAGCAGCAGGAGACTACTAAGCAAAGCCAAGGATCGGGTTCTTCCTCTTCTATTACCGATCCTAATGCCGAGCTGAGAGAGATGATGAAGCAAATGATGAGTAATCAGATTGAGACAAACACAAGTATCCAGAATATAAGGGAGGATACTAGGGAGTTGAGTGAGAGGCTAGACAGGATTAATGGTAAGGTGGAAATGAATGACAAAAATCAGGATATTAACTTTAAGGATCTTGAAAGCAGGATGGCTGCTCTAACAGGCCCCAGGGTGCTTTGCCTAGTAACACTCAGCAGAATCCAAAACAGAATCAAGGGTCCAACATTGGTCAAAAGTACACTCCACCGCCTGTTCGTCAGGAGCAAGCGAAGGCCATTACTACTCGTACAGGTAGATCCTATGCCCCTCCTCCTAATCCTAATGTTATTGTTTCGGATGTGCAGGATACAGGAAATGAAGAAGCTGAAGATGTTGATGAGAAGATTGTGATGGAAGATCAACCGACTGTGAAGACTCCGGTTACTCCACCGAAACCGGCAGTGACACCCGAGGCTAAGCCATATAAGCCTAAGGTTCCATTTCCACAGCGGTTCAGGAAGGCCAAATTGAAGGAACTATATGACAAATTTGTTAACATGATAAAAAATGTTCATATTAATGTGCCTTTAGTTGATTTGATACAGGGAATGCCAAATTATGCGAAATTTTATCAAGGAGCTTGTTACAGACAAAGGAAAGATGGATGAGGTAAAGGCGACATATCTCAATGCTGAGTGTTCTGCTATCTTGCAGAATCAATAGATTCCGCCTAAGCTTGAGGATCCAGGGAGTTTTCTTATAACTTGTTCCATTCGTACTTTGACTTGTAAGGCTTTAGCAGATTTAGGTGCAAGTATCAATTTGATGCCTTACTCGGTTTGGAGTAAGTTGGCTTCCGGTATTTTGAGACCTACTCGTATGAGTATAAGACTAGCTGACCACTCTTTTCAGTATCCCATTGGTATTGCTGAGAATATGACTGTCCAAGTAGGTCATATAGTTTTTCTTGTTGATTTTGTGATCCTAGAAATGGAAGAAGACACTAAGGTACCCTTGATTTTAGGTAGACCATTCCTTAACACCGCGGATGCTATCATCCGGGTGAGAGATAAGGAAATTTCGTTGGGTGTGGGTACGGATAGGATAGTGTTTAATGTTGAACGATCTATTAAGCATTCTTACTCAACTGATGAATCTTGTTTCAGGATTGACGTTATTGATGATGCTTTGGATCAAGAATTTCAAGAATTCATGGAAATAGAAATTGATGAAGAGCTCGTTTGCTTAGGAGCTGGAGATATTGGTGATGATGATTTGTTTGCAGAGGTGATGGCACTTGATATGGATGAGACACCTCCAGAAAATGAGAGCTTTGAAAAGGTTGTTGCTGACGGAAGCTCGAGGGTACCGAATTCGGTTAATGTACCCCCTACTGATCTGGAGCTTAAGCCGTTGCCTGCCCACTTGGAGTATGCTTACTTAGCAGATAAATCCTCTTTGCCCGTTGTTATCTCGTCCGCACTTTCGAGTGACGAGAAAAATCTTCTTTTAGCCGTGCTTAAAGCTCAAAAGCGGGCTTTTGCTTGGAAAACCACCGACATTCCAGGTAATAGTCCTGATTTTTGCATGCATAAGATAGATTTTGTTGATGATGCTAAGCCCGTTGTCCAGAGACAAAGGAGGCTTAATCCAAATATGAAGGAGGTGGTTAAGAAAGAAGTGATTAAACTGTTAGATGCTGGGATCATTTTCCCGATAGCCGATAGTTCTTGGGTAAGTCCCGTCCACTGTGTTCCCAGAAAGGGGGGCATGACGGTCATTGAAAATGAAAATAATGAACTTTTGGCCCCTAGGACTGTCACGGGTTGGCGGGTCTGCATAGATTACCGTAAGTTGAATGATGCCACCCGTAAGGATCATTTTCCCCTCCCATTTATTGATCAAATGTTGGAAAGACTTGCCGGTAATGAATATTTTTGTTTCTTGGATGGGTTCTCCGGGTATTTCCAAATACCCATCGACCCGAAAGACCAAGAAAAGACCACTTTTACATGCCCATTTGGTACCTTTGCTTACCGGCGAATGCCTTTTTGCCTGTGTAATGCCCCGGGCACCTTCCAAAGGTGCATGATAGCTATTTTACAGGACATGCTTGAAACCTCAATGGAGGTTTTCATGGATGATTTCTCGGTATTCGGGGATTCTTTTAGGTCTTGTTTGCATAACCTAGATAAGATGTTGATTAGGTGTGAAAAGGCTCGTCTAGTTTTGAATTGGGAGAAGTGTCACTTCATGGTGACCGAGGGAATTGTTCTAGGTCATAAGGTGTCTAGGGCCGGAATAGAAGTTGATAGGGCCAAAATTGATGTGACAGCTAAGTTACCCCCGCCTTCCAATGTGAAAGGGATACGTAGTTTCCTTGGCCATGCCGGTTTCAACCAGAGATTCATTAAGGATTTCTGTAAGATTACTCGTCCGATGACCCACTTGTTGGAGAAGGACGTCCCTTTTGTTTTTGATGAATCTTGTCTAAGTGCTTTTCAGGTATTGAATGAGAAGTTTACCAACTCCCCCATTATGGTTGGACCGGATTGGAGTTTGCCGTTTGAGCTGATGTGCGATGCAAGTGACTATGCTGTAGGAGCTGTGCTTGGGCAAAGGGATGATAAGCATTTCAAGCCAATTTACTATGCTAGTAAAACCTTGAATCCCGCCCACCAAAATTGCACTACTACAGAGAAGGAGTTACTTGTGGTAGTCTTTGCATTTGATAAGTTTCGGTCATATCTAGTACTAAGTAAAACTGTTGTTTTTACTGACCATTCTACTTTGAAGTATTTGTTTTCTAAGCAAGATGCAAAGCCTAGACTGATTCGATGGATTCTGTTGTTGCAAGAATTTGATATTGAAATCAAGGATAAGAAAGGTGCCGAGAACTTAGCAGCTGATCACTTGAGCCGGTTGGAGGACCCAAACCGGGAGGAGCTTCAGGATGGGGAGATTAAGGACAACATCCCCGATGAATATTTAAATGTCATTTCTAATTTTGATGAAGGTCCTTGGTTTACTGACATTGCTAATTATTTGGTTGCAGGTGAAATACCAAATGATTTCTCGGGTCAACAGAAGAAGAAGCTCATATCGGATGCCAAGCATTATTTCTGGGATAACCTACATCTTTTTCATGTTTGTGCAGATGGTATGGTCAGAAGATGTGTTGCCGGAGCTGAAACGAGAGAGATTTTGGATGCTTGCCATTACGGCCCAACCGGAGGTCACTATGGTCCGTCAGTTATAGGTAGAAAGGTTTTTTATGCAGGGTTCTATTGGCCGACAATCTTCAAAGACGCCCAAACGTTGGTCGAAACCTGTGACATTTGCCAATGCCAAGGAAGCATCACAAAACGGGATGAAATGCCACAGCTAGGAATTCAGGTATGTGAGGTTTTTGATATTTGGGGCATAGACTTCATTGGACCATTCCCACCGTCTAATAAGTTTCAGTACATCCTAGTTGCTGTTGACTACGTGTCTAAGTGGGCCGAAGCCAAGGCTTTACCTACAAATGACGCGAGGGTAGTCATTGAGTTCTTGAAACAGTTGTTCAGTAGGTTTGGTTGCCCTAGAGCCTTAATTAGTGATCGTGGAACACATTTTGCTAATCATCAACTAGATAAGGTTCTTAAGAAGTATGGTGTTTGTCATTACTTTTCAACTTCTTATCACCCACAGACCAGTGGTCAAGTGGCAAACACCAACTGGGCATTGAAAAGAATTTTGGAAAAAACGGTCGGGGATAACCCCAAGGTTTGGGCGAAAAAGTTGGATGACGCCTTGTGGGCGTTTAGGACCGCCTTTAAGACGCCTATTGGCACTACGCCATACAAATTGCTCTATGGTAAGACTTGTCACTTACCGATTGAATTACAGCATAAGGTGTATTGGGCGTTGAGGAATTTGAACCTAGACATGATGGAGGCCGGTGAACTTAGGTTGTTGCAACTTCATGAGCTCGATGAGCTTAGGTTAGGTGCATATGAAAATTCAAGACTTTATAAAGAGAAAACCAAGGTTTACCACGACAAAATGATCCGTAGAAAGGAGTTCAAGGTTGGTGCAAAAGTTTTGTTGTTTTTATCGAAATTTAAAATTAAACAACCAAAGTTAACTTCTAGATGGATAGGTCCTTTTGTGATAAAGCATGTGTATCCATCCGGGTATGTTGAACTTCTTAAAAGGGATGGAAATGGGTCTTTCATTGTCAATGGTCATAGGCTCAAGTTGTATTTGGAAGAAGAGCAGGAGGAGGGGATGGTTGAAGAAATCCCCATTTTTGATTCACAAGCTTGAAATGGTAATCGAGTCTAGCTCACGACTCGTAAATAAATTAAGCGCTTCTCGGGAGGCAACCCGTGTTTAATTTTGTTTTGTCAAATTGATTTTTATTTCGTTAGATAGGATTAATTTGTTTTGTCAAGAATGTGCAGGTTCGAATGTGGAGTGAAGCGGATTGAGGTAAGTTTGTGTTTAAAAACGAAAAAACCAAAAAAAAAAAAATTTTCTGGAAAATATCCCCACTACGCCGCAGTGGGGGTGGAGACATCGACTGCGCCGCAGTCTGTTTCCACAGCCTAACTTGACCATCGCCCCACTGCGCCGCAGTGGGGGTGTGAAGAAGCGACTGCGCCGCAGTCCAAAAGCTCGGCACCAGTTGCTCTAAGCCTCACTGCGCCGCAGTGAGAAAAGCCTTAGCCCACTGCGCCGCAGTGGGCATGTTGACTGGTCAGAGGGGATCGGGTGTTTAAAGTAAAAAAAGGAAAGAAGGTAAGATTTCACCACACATTCAACATTCAAAAACCTTCTTATCTTTTTCTCTAAAAGGCAAAAACGAAAACTCACCCCCAAGAACACCTTTGATTCCGAGAATCACTCCCTTATCCACCAAATTCTTGCATTCTTTTTCTTTCTCTTCTTAGATTATCAATTATCCATCACTACCATGGGAAAGAATGTAAGTCTTTCTTGTTTATTTTCCTTTTAATCTTTTAATTTTGATTTATTGGTTTTTAGGGTGTAATTGTTGAATTGGTTGGTGGGTTTTGTTAATTAAGGGGTATGGATGATAATGTAGTGTTCAATTTCACGAATCTAACACTTGTTCATCCGGATTTGAGTCTAAATCAAACCTAGGTTTTTTAAAAAAAAATTGGGGCTTTTTGATGAACAAGTGTGGGGGAGGTTAATGGAAGGTTTTGTAGTTATAAATTGTTGAAAGATTGATACTTAGTTGGAATATTGCTCCCTGTTTCTGGAAATTTGTAGATGTAGATTCGGTGTGACAATCGCAACATAGATTTGATTATTGTTTACGTTTTTAGGAACTTGTTTGTAATCATTTAAATAAGAACTTGTGTTGATATTTAATGATTACGTTTGAACTTCAATATTGTATCTGTTTATGTTTTGTATTGTGTTTGTGTGTTATATATTGTTTTGCAGGTACAAGAACATAGAATCAAGGTTTATAAATGTCGTAGAACACTTAAACGATGATTGAATGTTATGTACGAGCCAAACGAAGTCAAACAAAGAGTCAAAGGCATGTCCCTCGTGCTAACGTCATCAGCATGAAGGATTACCCTCGTGCTGACGTCAGCACGAGGTAAATTGACTTATTGTTTATTCGGGCCTAATACGTGATTAAGGCCTAAGTCCACACGATCTAATACTTAACTAGTATAAATACAAGACCTAATATATGAAATTAGGTTAATGATTTACGAATTCTTAAAAGTTATTCACGAATTTACGAGCTAAGGTTATTTGTTCCTTCGTGTGATCTTCTACACGAACCACAAGCCTTGTGCATCTCCTTGGGTTGGTTAATTGCTTATTAATAAACAAAAGGCAATAGTAATCTAGTTATCTCAAGAGGATTCCGCACTCTTGACATAACGAATCGCGTCTTATTATGATCCACGCAACAATAGGGCACCTTACAAGTGGTATCAGAGCCTTAAGGTTGATTACCAGAAGGTTTAAGATCGTTTGATTGGCTATTGATTGCAAATTCGTTCGAAGTTCGTGTTAATTCGCTTCTTCGTGCTCTCCTTCGTGTGTCACTTCGTTCTTACGTCAGCACGAGCTGTACTTCGTGTTCGTGCTTACGTCATCCAGTAACTTCGTGTTTACTTCGTGCCACGTCTGCACGTACTGCTCTTCGTGCCACATCAACACGAACTACCCTTCGTGACTTAGGTCGTGACGTGTGTACTTCGTGTTTCACTTCGTGTGTAGTGAGGTTCGTGTTTCACTTCGTGCATAGTGTACTTCATGTTTTACTTCGTGTGAAGTGTACTTCGTGTTTCACTTCGTGCCATGTATACTTCGTACTTCGTGCCACGTGTACTTCGTAGCACACGAACTTAGTGTTATTTCGTTTTATTTGAATTCAAAAGATTCGAAATGACAACTTTACCAGCTGCCGCAAACTCACCAAATGCCTTACTTATCAGCCAGATGATCATGCATGATCATGAGGTTGGTCGGGGTAATACACCTCCAAAGCTTTTCCGTATGGAAAATTATTGGATGTGGAAGAGACGTTTTGAAGACTACATTCGTCTCACTGACATGGAAATGTGGCTAGTAATAACTCAAGGTTTTGATTGGCCTTCATATGAGAAGAACAGAGTATTCAGTAGGTATACTTATGCTGATATGCCTATTGAAGAACGTAAAAGATACGCTGTTGAGGGAAAAGCACTGTCTACTCTAACTATGGCCTTGCCTCAAGATAGTGTACATCTGTTTAAAAAGTAAACTACTTCAAAGGATTTGTGGGATGCTCTCGAAAGATATTGTGAGGGCGATGTAACTTTGAAGAAAAACCGTATCAAGCTTCTCAAGCATCAATATGAAGCCTTTAATGGACTGAAAGGGGAATCTCTTGATGAGATTATTATTCGATTCAGTCATCTAACCACTGAATTGTCATACTTTGAAGTTGTTTATCCTCAAACTGAGCTAGTTGATAAGTTTCTGGATTCATTGCCTAAAACTTGGACTGATTATGTTCATCAACTTCAAGATGATCAGGAATACAGTACATGGGATTTTGAGAAGGTAGTCTCCAAGCTGAAGAATAGTGATATAAAGAGAAGGATAAAAGACATTCACTTGGATTTTACACAAGATCCATCCTTGTATCATGCTAAGTCTACTCATTTAGCAAGTTCCAGCTCAGGAAATAATGCATTTCTAAGTGGTGCAGAATCTACACCAATAGTAGATGCTGATGGTATTGCCGGATATGTTGTTTATGACAATACAAATTCAAATGTTAAGAGCAATGCACAATCTTTCCATTCTATGCTGATGAGTATGAGTTCTGCAGAAGGAAGAATGAGTATTTACTCAACCTTTTGTGTAACACCCCGACTACGGCGAAAACACGAGATGCCACAGAACGACATGGTACAAAAGATTAAATGGAAAACATCATAATTAAAGTCTTAAAATCATCCCAAATTAAACGATTACATAATTCAAATTCAATTGTTTAAAACCATTACATAAGTTCAAATCCGAATTAAAAAGATAATTGTTTGCATTACAAGCCTTCAAGCATCAAACAATTACAACATCCAGAGGCGGTCCATTAGCAAACCTACTGCTCTAAACCTGAAAAGCATGAAGAAAAAGTGTCAACTACGAGAGTTGAGTGAGTTCATAGGTTTTTAACTAGCAACATATATATATTAATATACCAATTATGACCAAAAATAAAGAACCACCAAGAAGGACCTTCAAATATCTTTACGAATATTCTTTTCCAAAAACGTATGTTCAAATCTTAATACTCAAATCTTAATATCCAATCATTTCAACTTCAATTTCTTTTAACCACGAGGGCAAAACTTAAATAGCTTTTTGATGAATGAATACTTCGTAGCTAGAACACCCTAATGGTCGGACTGGAAGTGATGGTCATCACGAAGGCAACCAACCTTCCACCGTTACGCTCTGGATGGGTGGACGACTCCTAGTTGCGCAACTATCTAACTACAAGACTCCCTTAGGAGTAAATAGTAGTGTACCGAAAAGAAAACGGGTTGACAGAACTCAAGTTCATCATATAACAATTATCACTTGGAACATACGTTATCATACTTACCAAGAGTCATTTCATATATCAAACTTTCTTTCAAGAAACACTTCATATATATATATAAAATAACTTTACTTATCATGCTTTTCACCCCGAAAGTTAAACACATAAAATAGTTTGAAAGGGGGCTATGACTCACTTGATTGGAGGGTGTTAGGGGCTGATCAAGTACGTGGAATGCGCCTAGTGGTGTCGTTCCTCAAGCAAGCCTAAACCATGGTATTCAAATATACACAACGTAAGTGTGTGTTACATGAACTAGTAAACTAGATCATGAGATGTATGCTAGTTGGCTTGCCTATCTTTGGTTGTTACTTAATTATGGAATCAAAGTGTATTATGATGTTCAAAATGTTTGGTTAAATTATAATTGGTGATAAGAGTAGTTTTCGCGTTATACGTTTTTGCGTGTTTATTGGAATTTCGGTAGTTTGGCTTTGATACGCATGATTTTTTTTGTATGATTAGCTTTTTAATTTTATTTGATATTGGTATTGTAATATTATGAATCTCAAAATATATTTTCTGATCTATATTAATTTCCTTGATTTATTATTATTTAATTAATTATTTATTCCATTTATTCATTAATTAATTAAATAATTTTTTATAATTATCTTTAGGTTCTTAAATTACCTTTAAAATTCATAGATAATTATATTGTGATTATATACTGATTATTATGCTTTTAAACTTGTAATGTTATATTTTATATATTTATTCAAGCTTTATTATTATTTATTTAATAATAGTGATTAATTAGTGATTTTAACTTAGTTATTTATTCTTAAATCATATGAAACTTGGTTCTTTTCTTGTAATTATTTTTCTACAGTAGTTTTGAGTTATTTTATCATTGGTTATGTGAATTTGTCCAAGTTCATGATTTATATAATTTATTATTGATTTAATTATCCTTTAAATCCCTTTTAAATTCATTAATTCATAAAAACACTTAGAAATCACCACAAGAGTTTTTGTCCAAAAATTCCAGGCCTTTTTGGAAGCTTATATCAACACAAATTCATATCAATTCAACCTCTCTTGTGTCTTGCTTAAAATTGAGGATCTTATAATTGAAAATCGTTTACCGAAATAGTGATTTTAGCCTCATTTCTTATGCTATTAAGGTACTTCAAAATGGATTTTCATTCTAAATTCAATATTCACAGTAAGTTCATCATATTTTGGTGGTTCAAGTCGTGATGGTGGTGGTAGTGTGATATGTGCAATTTAGTGCTTTCGGTTAGTGATTATTTGACCCGAAAGGGCGATTTTTGAGCTTAATCTTGCCATGCATCAAATGACTTGAGTTTTATACTTTTAATATGTCATATTTCCAGTATGTTCATCATATTTTCATGGTCATAAAGTTATGGTGCATGTGTGTGCTCAAAATGCATTTTTACAAACTTTCGGTTTACGATTTCAAGCATATTTTAACTTGTTTTGATCCAAGCTTTATATAATTGATATTTTTGTAAATTTTTCCAGAATATTTGCATGACTTTTAACATATTTTTCAGTTGACACAAGTCTCTAACCATCTCATAATCCAAACAACAATCCAACCTTCTTAAATCTAGCATGTATGCACTTAAATCAATACTTTTTAACATAAAGCTTTATCCATCTCAAATCCATCAATATGAAAACATGTTTTTATGAAATTTTTCCAGAAAATATAACTTCATAATACATATTAATATGACCATCTTTCACAAGAAAAACCATATCAAAAGCTATATAATACATATCTACACCTTTGGGTCTTTAAACTAGTTGAATCCTTGGATCTTTCTTCATGGATTCAACATGCATGAGCATGGCATGAAAGATTCTATCAACTTTTCCCTCATCAAGTGTGTTTTTAAAAGAAAGCATAAAGAAAACATGAACTTTTAATAAAATCTTTGAATATACACAAGAACAAAATAAATCTAGTAAAGAGAGAATGATATATACTCTTGAAGAACACTTTGAGATGATGAAAAAGAGGGCAGAAAAATCATGACCCAAGAAGCTCCAATAACCCTTGATTCAACCTTAAAACAACCCTTAATATGAAGCTTAATTTAACCTTTACTTAATCTATTCTAACCCTTATTGTTTATATATGTTAAGATTGATTTTTGTTTGCCTTTTCTTGCTTGAAATCTGCCGAAAATGAAGAGAGGAAGGAAGAGAGAAAAGTGATTTTTGGAGTGTAAGAATGTATGTGTGTGTGTTGGGAGTGTAAGAGTTTTGGGTGTTATGGTGTATGGGGAGTATAAGGAGATATGTGTTTTGATTGGAGGAAGTATATGGGGGAGTGGGGAGGCCGGCCTTGGGGTTGGATATTGAAGGGGTTTTCATTTTTTTTTTATTTATTTATAAAAGTTGTGTACATGAGGTGTACGTATATATTAGATGTAAGTATATATTTGTAAGAGTAAATTTGTAGTTGTTTGTATTATAAGTTGGTTATTTTTCCTAGTGCATTTGTATGTATATATGTCGTGTATATATATGTGTATGGATATATTTTTGTATTTTTAGGTGGTTACATAGGTCATTGGTTGTAAATTCGTATTCATTTTTAAGCTTATATGCTTACTTATTAAGTTTTTGACGCTTTTACGCACATAATACTTCCAATTATATCTTTAGTTGGAAATTTTACTTATTATGATCATATTTACTTGATTTGGTTTTGTTTTTGATTTGTTGGATATTTCATAGGGATTTTGATTGGTATCTTAATTTGTGAGACTTAAGTTATTATTATCGTAACGATTAATCACCTCTAAAAATTTTTGTTCCGAGGTATTTTCATTAGGTAATTCTTATAACATATCATTAGCTTTAGATTACTAATTTGGGGCATTACCTACTAGCTTCAAGTATAACTATGGCTTGCGGGAACATAGACAACCTAATTAGCACATATATAATATTAAAAAGTACGGTTGTTACATTTTGTAATGCTCATGAAGCATTTATTGGGGGAAAGGTTACTGATCCTGCAGTAATTGTTGAGGATTACAATCAAATAGATCCTGATGATTTGGAAGAAATGGATCTACAATGGCAGCTTGCTATGCTTACTATTAAGGTCAGAAGATTCACTCAGAGAACTGGTAGACCTATAGGTAATGGCACTAAAGGTTTTGACAAATCCAAGGTGAAATGTTATAATTGCGATGGATTTGGTCAATTTGCAAGAGAGTGTCAACGACCTAAGAGGATTGATAATACTGTTGCTGGTCGTCAAAATTACAATCAAGGCGGTATTACACCGAATAATCATAAGACGCAAGCAATGATTACATATCCTGTTACTCCACAGCAGCCAGTTTCGTCACCATTTTCAGAGTCAAAGGCTGTTGTTGTTCAAAATCCAGATGGTACTTATCAATGGGATACACAATCCAATGATACCTCAAATCATGCCTACATGGTAGAATTATATGATGAGGTAGCTGCAACGATTGATTATGCTGTGTACTCAAGTGAAGAAAGTGCATCTGAGACAGTACAGAAGAATATGTGTAATGTTGTTGAGACAGTAAGATCTAAGAGTGAACAAATGACTGCAGTAAAAGCATCTGAAGAAAAGGAAGAGTCATCAAATCCTGTTGATGACATTTCTATGAAGAGCATTGAAGAACAGATGAAGAACTTTGAGATACCTGAAGGTATGACAATTGAAGACTTTGTTGCATACATGGCAGATTGCAAGGTTGCAGATCAGAAGGTATCCTGTTCTTTATCTTATATAATTGACGTATGTAGAATGGTGTCGGACTTAAAACTTGAGGTGTTTATTTTGAATAAGTCAGTTATTAACTTAACCAGTCAGAACAACATGTTTAAAAAGGAAAACGACTCTTTGTTTGCCAAAAATTCTGGTTTGGTAAAACAAGTAAGTCTTTATCAAGATAAGATTCGTGCATCTGATAAGGATATTCTTACATTAAAAGAAAAACTAAAGGAGTTAGTTCTGATGGAAAAAGTAGGAAATGAACAATATGCTCAACTAACTGACGATTTTTCTAAAAAGGAGAAAGAATTAGTTGACGCAAAATTGGAGATAGTAAAGCTTAATACAAGACTAGATCAAATTAAGGGATCTGATTTAATACGATCAATGCAAATGCAAAAACCTGTACCACGGGATTCAAAAGATAAAAGTGGTTTGGGTATGAGTTATAATGAAGTTAGAGGTCCATTCAATGATAATTATACAGAGTCTCTAACACAGGTTACTGAAAAGATTGATAGTGATGAAGTTAATCCGATAAAATTAAGGAGCTTAACAAGAAACATAAGCTTGAAAGTTCATTTGTTAAACCAGTGGATCCTAAGAATGGAATTTATGATGCTAGTACTTCTAAAGGATCTAGTCAAGTAAAATCAACTTGTCCTGTAGATAAGAACATTAAATGTTTTACAATGAAAGGATGTGATACTATTTTCACATCAAATGAAATTGATTTTGAAAAGATCGATCATGACAAGATTGATAAAGTATGGAATAAGGATGAATCTACATCTAGTGAAGTTCCCTTAACTCCATACAAGACTCATAAAAATTCTCAAAAGAAAGTACATTTTTCGGGTAAAAATGAGTCAACTGGTTTGTCAAAAGAAGAGTAAGCCACAATTGAACTTAAGGAATGTTTGGGCATGACTTCAGCTGAGTTTGATGTTAAAGCTAAGAAAGCAAGAGCTAAAAAATCTTGTTTCTATTGTTATGAAGTAGGACATGTTTATAGTTGCTGTCCAAATAGGAAACGGAGATGTCCTGATAAGGGTATGTCTTCTGGTGGATCTAGTGACTCAGATATTGTTACTCATAATAATAGGTCTAAGACTTCAAAACGACAGGGACCTTCACAGAATACTACTTTTAGTAGTGTAAGTCCGAGTCGTTCTCGTACACCTCAAAGGAGTAATTCACCTAGGAAGATTACTCAACAAAATCGATCTCCTCCTGTTAGAATTAATAGTTCGTCTAAATTCCATGATCGATTAGGGAGTCAACCTAGATTTGGTACTCACTCACCAAGGAATTCTCCTCCTAAGACTCGTTTCACTTCACCTAAGAAACAGTCTATGACACCATCTTCATCCATGGCTCCATTAAAGAGCGATGGATATTGGACCCAGTTAATCATTAGAGATGAATTCGGCAAACCTAAACCTCAAAAGGTTTGGGTTCCCTTCAGAAACTAACCATCTTATCGTCTAATGTGCAGGGTGTAACAACCCTCAATTTCCAATTAGGATAATTTATTTGGACTTATCTAGGTCCTTATCCCTAGAGGTTTATTAAGAGAATCGACCTTCTAGACATTCAAAGCATAGCGATAATTGCCCCCTAGTACAGTAAAATGCCATAAACAATAACTGTAATTATTCAATACGATCTCAAGTTACAGATATTAGTTCTAATTGAACTTGACAAAATGCCAATGAACCAAAAATTGAATCTCGAGAAGTTAAGTTATATAAATAATAAGGTAAGACTCACAAGTTGTGATAACAATCATAAATCTTCACAAAGGACCAACAATTCAAACGCCAAACTAATTGACGTACATTTGAACACAAAGATATAATGACCATCTTGAAAATAGATTTATAAACTATTATGTACATAATAGTAAGCTTGAATAATAATAAGTACATAAATATATTGCAACATTTGAATAAGTCTTCCAATTAAAAGATATGCACACAACTTAAACTTATTTTACATATAAACTCTTATAAAATCCACCAATCAACATACAACTAACCCACTTATTCTTACACTCACACATAAATATACATCACATATACATATACATACATACAAACACTAGTTAGGACTTAAACCCAACACAAACCACTTGGGTTAACCAATGAGTTCACTCCTAACCCACTACACCACTCCATTAGACCAATAGGCATCCTCCTAACTCCTTTTCCTTCTCTCTCCCACGTCCATACATCTGCACACACCACCCCACACCTTTCATTCTTGAAAACACAACACACACTCCTCCCAAAAACTCTCTCTCAACTATCTCCACCTCCTTCTCCATTTTCAGATTTCTCCAAGGCAAAATGGAGCTTGAAACTAACTAATCTAGTGTAATAATAAGTTCCATTGATCATCCAACAACTAGAGTCATGTATGGTGGAAGCATGGAGTCGATTTGGAGGCAACAAGGTCACGAAATCAGCCCTCTAAGGGGCTGATCGAACAGCAGCAGAAAACAGGAGCAAACAAGTCCCATCTTCTTCCTTCCTTTTGGTTCTTGATTATCAATGGGTACCCAACATGTTCCTTTGTTTGTTCTTCATCCCTTCTTTCATTTGATAGCTTATTTTCCCTTATTTTTGAGCTTGTAACAGCCAACAAACGACTCATGGGCTGCCATCAAGAACAAGACCCAACACCACATCCCATCTTGTTATTTTGATCTTCAAAGGTTGATAACTTGAACTCTTTTGATTACCACTCTTTTTACCTTTCATTTTATCACTAAATACACATATATGCATGCATATTTAAATGATGGAATAATAAGAAATAATCATTTAAAAAGTCTCACACATAAGAGATAATAAGTTGATTGAGCTTGAAAGTGATAGATCTTAACATGCATGCTTAGATTTGCACTAGTTTTGATTGATTTTGATTTGGGGATTTGAGATGGATGGTTATGATTTTGAATTTGATATAATCTGTATATTTGATGTTAAGAGATACAAAACAAAGTAATAATTTTGTTACTGGGAATCTAGAGGTTAAAGCAAGCAAACAAAACCATTGGTGGGATGTATTAACCAATAAACATTCTGACAGAATTGATCTCCTGTCTTAGAACGGGTAAACTGAACATGTGACGACATTTTCAAGAAAAACTATCAAAATAAAAGTTGTAGAAAAATGAGTTAAGATTAACCTCCAACTGGAATTACTCAAAAACACTAAACCAAACGAAATATATGATTTTTCTACTGAAACTGGTCAAAACTGTAATTTTGTATGAATATTTTATAAACTTTAACAATTTTTATCTCCTAATCCATAAAGTTCCAGGAGGTCATACTTGGTGGAAAGTAATTTCAATGTGTTGTGAACTTAAAATAAAATCATGGGATTTTTCTAACAATCAGAATATCAAGAACTTTTATAAAACTTCTGATGTCGCAAGCAGTGCCCATTCGGGACAGTTTGTGTTTGGATAATTTTTAAGGACACCAAACATCATCTAAAAATTCACCAAAAATTCACAAAAATACTAGATACATATAAGTCACTGTGTAAAAATCATGAAGGTCCAAATAATTCGTCTTGACCCCAAAATAGTAGCTAACATTTCCTAAAAATAAAGTATAAAACAGAAAAATTTGTAAGTAATCTTATAAATGGCATAATGGGCTATGTAATGAACTAAGAACCATAATGGGCTAACCCGGCCCAAATAATGAACCCATAAGGAACACAAATCAGTAGGCCCACTTGGCCCAATAAGCCTTATAGCCCAATAACCACTATGACCCATTATGCACCTAACCCAAATAAGGTAAAGCCCAATAACTAATGTAAGCCCAAAACATTTAAAAGCCCATGACACCTAAGGCCCAATTGATAATGGCCCATAACACTTAAACGAATTTCATGAGATAAGTGTAATCAAAATAAAACAAAGATAATTAAGTGAGATTGACATAAGTAATTATGTTAACCAAGCTATATATTGATATCACAAATGTTAATTCACGCTAAAATCAGTTACACAACAAATGATGAATAAGGATAACATAACTTAATAAGATATTTCTACATGATGACCTAAGATGCCAAGTGAAACCACAAATGAAGCCAAGTTACCAAAAATCTAACAACTTATAACTACGCATGTCATTAAAGTAACCTTTTTCACCATCAATCGCTACAACCAAAACAATGCGAAGGTTGGCAATATACTTGGATTCCACAATTGATAGCAACATAATGAAAGTGGCATTTCTAAGTGATGGCTTAAGATAGGAACTTACGTGTATTAGTCCTATCGTAGGGATAGTCTTGGCTTTCAAATGTGATTGAGAAACGTGACGGATGTATGATGGAGCGATTGATGGGAAGTACCCATTTTGGATAAGTGAATATAATATGCGGCATATCAAGGTGAGTCATAGCCCCCTTTCAAACTCTTTTATGTGTTTTACTTTCGGGGTGAAAAGCATGATAAATGAAACTACTTTCTATATATGCAATGTTTCTTGAAAGAGAGTTTGTTATATGAAATGATTCTTGATATATGAGTATGAAATGATAACAAAGGATTTATGTGATGAGCTTGAGTTCTGTCAAACCGCGGCGTTCGGTACACTACTATTTACTCCGAAAGTGGAGGCCTGTAGTTAGTTAGTTGCGCAACTAGGTTTCGTCCGCCCACCCAAAGCGTACCGTTGGAAGGTTGGTTGCCTTCGTGACAACCTCCACTTCTAGTCTGGCCCCCGGGTGTTCTAACTACCTTAAGATAATCGGGCGTCTCCATGGCACGACCCATTATCATTATTGTAATTATTATTACGGCACTTGATTGACAGTTTGTGCTATGAATTGAATTATTGGATTGTAATCGGACTTGAATAAAATGGTAGTAGTAGTGGCTCAAGCATTTACTCATCAAAATTATGTAAGTTTTGCCTTTGTGGCTAAATGAAATTGATATTGAATTATGCCCTTGTGGCTAAGTGAAATTGATACTAATATTGTTGATAATTGGAAATTGTTTGGACATACGGATTGGGTATCGTCCCTCATGTGATATCTTGAAAGACGTTGAAATTGGTGATATTGAAATGATTTTGGTAACCGAATGATTTTGGTATGATATACGATTAATCAATTTATATATTTTTTCTCTCATGATGATTTGACAAATGAGAACCTGAAATTTTACTATAGATTCTCCAAGTCTTGATATGACATTATGGTATTTGGAAACTTGATAACATGATATGAAAACTTTGTCGATCATATGGTTTGGATATTTCGAAATGTAATAGTAATCAGTTTTTCTAAGTATTAAAACGGTGATGTACCAAGATTTAAATAAAAACCTATGCACTCACCAACTACGATTTCGTAGTTGACACTTTTTCTTCATGCTTTTCAGGAAATAAGCTTAAGCATTGAGGATTTATATGCTTCATGAATATTTGCATTGCCCTTTGGAGTCAAAGATCAAACCTTGTGATAGGCAATGGAATCCGCCTTGATCATTGTAGTATACTACTTCATGTGTTTGTTATTTGTTTCGTGAACTTAATATTCAAGTACGGTGGACGCATTTGTACTTGGAAATTGGTTCACATGCGTGTACATTTGTAAATTCTTTTATCAAATAAAACTATGGTGAATGTTATTTATAATCCTTTGTTTTGAATACTCGACTTTCTGTACATCTCATCATTCCACCTTAGTTGGGGTGTTACACAGGGAGAACCAAGGAAGCCTATTAGTCTTTGGTATGTTGACAGTGGATGCTCTCGACACATGACAGGGGACAAGAACGTTTTGTCCAATTATGAAGATGTAAATGGGTCATATGTTAGTTTCGTTGGACCCAAGGGCGGCAAGATTTCGGGCCAAGGTGATGTTGTCAATGGGAAGATTACGCTGTAGAAAGTCAATTATGTGGAACAGTTATCACATAATTTATTAAGTGTTTCTCAGATTTGTGACAAGGGTAATACTGTCCATTTTAATGAGAAAGAAGCACTTATATTGAAACCGGGATATGTTATTCCTGAAGACTGGATCCTGCTGAAAGCTATGGCCTTGTGTTAGGTGTTGATAATCCAGAGGAGTCTGTTTGCTTGTTATCAAAAGCAAACGAATCTGAATCGTTACTATGGCATAGAAGAATGGGACATATCAATTTCCGAAAGATGAATGACATTGTCAAACATGGTTTGGTTGACGGCGTTCCCATGAAACGGTTTGGAATGGAAGACAAATGTGTACCTTGTCTGAAAGGTAAACAGCAAAAGTCTGCACATAAACCGAAACAAGAAAATTCTATTGCCAATCCTTTTGAGTTACTTCACATGGATTTATTTGGTCCAGTAAATGTAAGAAGTATCGGTGGGATGTATTACTGTTTAGTGGTTACTGATGATTACTCGAGATTCTCATGGGTATTCTTTCTTAAATCGAAAGATGAAACTCCGCAGATTTTGATAAATTTCTTTGTCGAAACTGAAAATATTTATGGAGTTCGTGTTAAGAGAATCAGGAGTGACAACGGAACTGAATTCAAGAATAATGTGATGGATGTCTTTTGTTTGTCAAAGGGAATCCAACATCAATACAGTTCTCCGTATGAACCACAACAGAATGGAGTTGCTGAAAGGAAGAATAGGACTCTAATCGAGACAGCCAGAACTATGCTTGCAGATTCAGGGCTTCCTACTATGTTTTGGGCAGAAGTAGTGAATACAGCTTGTCATATTTTAAATAGGGTTACTGTAGTTAAGCGTCATAATAAGACTTGTTATGAGCTTCTACATAAGAAGAAACCGAATTTACAGAATGTTGAACCATTTGGTGTACCGTGTACTTTTTGAAGTATCTACCTCAGTCAAAGTTTGATTCAAAGGTTGAAGAGGGATTTCTCATGGGTTATAAACCAGGAACATCAATTCGACGGGTTTACAATAAACTGACCGGCAAAGTTGATTTGGGAACAAATGTCAAGATTGTCAGTCATAAGCCCGCTATTCATTCTGGAAGTGGCAAAAACTTCGATTACGATAGTGTGTTTAGTTCACTACATAGTCCTGATTCTTATTCAGATCCTGAGACAGTTGATGATGTGATTATTTTAAGAGATCACATGGATGATACTCCTATATCTCCGCCTACTCGGAATGTCGATACTACTCCAACTAACGTTCAGTCTACTACTGATGTTGATGAAAGTGGTAAGGACAAGGATAAGACACTAGATTCAGACAATAATGAACCTACAAACACTACACCACCTACTCCATCGAAGGTTACACTGCCTGATGATGATCCTATTTCTGAAGAATCGGAAGATGATTTCAGCTCTCCTGAGTTTCAGATTAGAAAAAATTTAGGAGAAAGTTTGAATGTTGATTCGGTTCCTCAATATCAAATTAATAAGGATCACCCAGTTGAAAATATTCTTGGAAATGCTACAGAACCTGTTCGAACTAGAAATCAGTTGAATAAGGATTTAACTAGTTTGTTTTGTGAAGTGAAAGACACCGGTTTGATAACTGAGTGTTTGTATTCTGGTTTCATTTCACAAGTAGAACCAAAGAATGTTAAGGCAGCACTTCAAGATCCATGTTGGGTTGAAGCTATGCAAGAAGAATTAGCTCAATTTGAAAAACTTGGAGTTTGGGAGTTAGTTGATGTGCCTAGAGGTAAAGAACTGATTGGAAATCGTTGGGTATATAAATGCAAACGAGATGACAAAGGGATTGTTACCAGAAATAAAGCACGTTTGGTTGTTCAGGGGTTTGCACAACGAGAAGGATATGACTATAACGAAACTTTTGCAACAGTTGCTAGGATTGAAGCTATAAGATTATTTTTAGCTTTTGCAAGTTTCAAAGGTATAAAGGTGTATCAGTTAGACGTTAAGAGTGCCTTCTTGTACAGTGAAGTCAAAGAAGAAGTATATGTTCACCAACCACCGGGGTTTGAAGATCCGAATTATCCAAGAAGAGCATATCGTTTGGATAAGGCTCTTTATAGATTGCATCAAGCACCCAGAGTGTGGTATGAAAAGTTGTCGACACATTTGTTGACAAATGGTTTAACGAGAGGATCGATAGACAGCACATTGTTTATCAAGTGGAAGAAGCGAGATTATCTGATTGTACAAGTTTACATGGATGATATCATTTTTGGTTCATCTAATATAAAGATGTGCAAAGAGTTTGAAATGAGCATGAAAACTGTATTTGAAATGAGTGCTATGGGGGAATTGCAATTTTTCCTCGGACTACAAGTAGATCAACGGAAAGATGGATTCTTTATTCACCAGTCTAAGTATGTCGATGACATCTTGGAGAGGTTTCAAATGCTAGAGTCCAAGACATATGGTACTCCTATTCAGCAAAATCATGGTTTAGGAGTGCTTGATCCGAAAGATGAACTTGTGGATGCAACTTATTATCGTGCTATTATTGGCTCATTGATGTATCTGACTGCTTCGCGTCCAGATATTATGTTCGCTGTTTGTCTTTGCGCTAGATTTCATGCTAGTCCGAAAGAGTCACATTTGACTGCAGCAAAACGTATTCTACGTTATCTTAAGGGAAACCAAGGGCTTGGTCTATGGTATCCAATGGGAGGAACATTTGATTTTGTTGCATATATTGATTCGGATTTTGGCGGTTGTAACAATGACAGAAAGTCTACGACTGGAGGTTGTCAGTTGTTAGGAGGAAGATTAGTATCGTGGCAATGCAAGAAGCAGGCATGTGTTGCTCAGTCTTCATGTGAGGCAAAGTATATGGCTGCTGGTAGCTGTTGTTCCTAAGTATTGTGGATTCAGCAACAACTTCGTGACTACGGTATGGATTTTCTTGATACTCCTATTAGAATAGACAATAAGTCAGCTATAGACATTACAAATAACCCTGTCATGCATAAGGTCACCAAGCATATTGATATTAGGCATCATTTCTTGCGTGATTGTGCCCAAAAGAAGTTAATTCATTTGGAAAAGGTTATTACCGATGATAATTTAGCTTATCTGTATACCAAAGCATTTGATAAGACTCGATTTGAGAAGTTAATTCTTCTCATGGGATGAAGAATGCTGATTCATATTAAATCTCTCAAAGAACTAATTTTGTAAGTTTGTGTCTGTATATAGCTAGAGTCATAAAAATACAAAAAGAGTTCACAGTGTCATAAAAACCATAAAAATGTGAAAAATGAGAAAATGACAAAAATATGAGGGAGATTTAAGTTAATGTTGTCAGATGATTAGAAGTGAGGATACTTAGCTTTTAAGTCTGCTTAATCGTAATATAACTGCGTAGTTCAGTGATTACAATTTGGGATATATTGGTAGACACAAAGTAGCAAGGTTTCCTTAATCTGAACTTAAATTATACAATGTTCTTGTGGGAAACATATTCAGATATATGGCTGAGAATGCTTGCTTTTCAATAATGAACTGATCTGGTCCTTAAATTTTATGAAAGATCTAGCATTACTATAAGATTTGTTTAATATATAGGCAAAAACCTCTACCAATCATGAGCATGAAAGCTAAATGTGATATTGTTATGCAAATGAAATGAATGAAAACTAAGGGCTAATGTGGTCTTTGAGATTCGGACAAGTATGTCCTCGGGGTGTCTTTGTATACCTAGCCTACCTAAAGCTTCCAACTTGGGATAGGTTGTCAGAAAGTTCGCTACATGGGTCTCATAGAAAATCACGGGTTCCTTATAGATAATGAAATGCAAAAGCAAATAAGTTAAATCACAAAGTAATTAATTTCAGTTATCTAAATCGTGTCTCATGATTTGTTAAGGATGTTTTTGAATATACATTCAATTTTTGTTATCTTAGTGCTTGTATTGATTACAGAAGTATATCTGTATGTGGGTCACATAAGTTCACAAACTATTCAATGGCATATTAGGCTACTCGGGTTACATGGTGACTGTCCTTGGCCAGGGTATGTCAAAAGTGTCATAATTCAAAGGAAATTGGAAGTACCGAGTGTTTAAGAGGACAAATATACCGGTAATCGTGGTTGAATCACTGTTCATAATTAATAATAGGAGAATTATTTCTCACTTGCAGACTTATGTAAATGCTAATCTGATCTAATCTACAGAAACTTAGAATTTCTTGTAAATAAATAAAGTAGCTTAGTTTATTCTTTTTTTCTATTTTTATTTTTCTTTTTATTTTGTTTCTTTTATTTTTGTAATAAGTGTCAGTTTGTGTGTCAAACTAGTTCTTATTGCACGAGAGATTTGATAAGCATTAAAAGTTAAAATTCTTAGCGAATTATATAAGTCTTGTTGCTTACGGTATTAATGTTTTTAAAAGATGGATTTTCTAATTTAATACATACGTTGTTTAATTTAGAAAATGAAATGTTTTGAAAAATTGAAAAGTCACAATATTTTTGAATGTGTTTCAAGTAAATTTTTGAAATTTCAATTGTTTGTGGTTGATAAGTATGCTTGACAAAGATTGGACTTGCCTTAGATCTTATAGTGATTACTAGGTTAAGTTTTTGGTTGTTTTGCATATTTATGATATCTTTATTGTTCTTGATGCATTGATGAAATTTGTTAAGTGTGCAGGTTACAGATATCAAATTTCATTTGAATACCATGTTGAAACAAGTCGGATTGGATATATCATGATTAATCTACATGCGAAATGCATCATTGCCTATTTATTAACCTAAGACTTAGTGTGATAGGTTATAGTTTTATTATCAAGATCACAACCTAAGATGTATTGTGATAGGTTGTTGATATGATATTTTTGATGTATTGTAATGCATTATACATTACAATGCTTTGCATTGTTGAGTTAAACATCAATGAAGAAATGATCGACTTTATGTCAAGATAATAATGTAAGATTTATTTGATACATTATTGTGATGACGAGTTAGTACGGATGATTTACGATAGCATATTCGAGTAGATACAGGTTTTTAGTAACGAGTATCTACAGGTTTATGTTTCTGGAATTTCTAGAATTTTTCCTTGTTTACATTTCTGGAAAATTCGCGAAATTTGGCTAAGGAATGAAGCTTTTGTGGTTTAAAATCTGGAAATTCGAAATCACCTCGTGCTGACGTCAGCATACCTCGCGCTGACGTCACCATGAAGCCCACGAACTACATGTTCGGCCCGGCCCATGTGGATTCGAATATATGTAACACCCATCGTTTAAAAATAAGGATTTCCAAAAAACTTTTGCCTAACGGCGTTAAAAGAAGCGGAATTAACTTTAAAAGTTCAAACCAGTAAAATCTGTTTGGTTTATTCATTAAATGGTGTTACTAGCCATATCATCAAAATAAGTTTAAATGGAAATCCATCGGTTGCCCAACATTAAATAACCGAGTACATTATCAATACAAGTCATTAATATTTAAACAATAAGCAAATGTCTAAAGCGAGCAGCCACTATGGGTAAACTATAACCAGCTTCAAGATCATCTACCCATGCCTCACATCTTCTCACATCTACCTGCTCACTATTGTTGGACCTGAGGGCACAACACATTTTAAAAGAGCAAGTAGTAGCTAACGAATTAGCTAAGTAAGATAACACATAAGTTATGAAACGTTTGTCCATTTAAAACATTATATAAAAGTCATATTAATTCGTTAAGGCACATATCCTCAAACATATCATCACACTTACATATCATATCATCAACATCATTCATATTAGGATGGGTCATCCTAAATGTGCCTAGTCATCTTTTGCATCATCACATATCACATTTGAACATCTTTATAATTGTGACAAAAGTCACGCATCTCATATAACATATGCATCTCGTTAAGTGTGACATAAGTCGCACCCGACTAGATGAACCACCATTCAGTAGTACATCAATGTCGTTAAGGAATGGCAAGCTAATCCAGGAGTAATCCGTATGTTCAATGACAATGGGGTTGGTAAGACCTCCCGTATTACTCTTCACGTTATACCATGTTGCAAGGAGCCACCCAAGCAACCACATCAACGCACTTAACCGGGCTAGGGCAAGTACGGGTTAAGCTTAACACTTTCACATCAAATTTATGAGCTCGATTTCACATCACATATAGTTTAGGTGTTTACACAACCTAAACAATCACACATATACATCTTTTACGTTTGGGCCCTTAAACGTGCACGTGTCATGACAACTTAATAAGTCTAGTGAACTAGATGAACAAGCCATGTAATCATGCACATTTCACATATCATCATCATACATCACATTTCATAGCGTTTCATTTCATATCATCACATCGCATACATTGTTACATCACGTACATCTTCATATATCATTGCATATCGTATATCATTACAACATTGCATAACATTTATCCTCTTAGATCGTACATCATTTCATATCATATCATCTATTAAGCATACATAACATCTCATAGCAATACGTATCATTGGGGTAGCATTTCAGGCTTTTATATGCATCTACATAGCCCATATTACCTCCCGTATAATCCCGAATACCCATAAGCAAACAAGATACCATTTGGGATGTTATTATATGAAAACCATCTTTTGTTGAACCCTCGGTATGTCAAAGTAGTGTATCTTACCTCTTAGAAGCGTACAAAATGATAACGTAAGTTACCGAGCTTTGCAAGTATTCCCGACTACCTATAATCATTAAACGATATAATAAGCTAAACAAGTACCTACTTACTTTTGTTCATGAATCAAGCCTAAGTATCTATAAACATGACCCATGACAAGGCTTGATGCATCAGACATTCGATTAATACTTTAAAGCTTACAAAACTCGACGAAACTCGACATTCACTCACTAAATTAACCTTTCTGGAAACTTGACATCACAATCATCTTTTAAAAACATAACCATTAGAAAGTAGACTCTCTTACGATTCCGTGGATAGCTTATTTGTTAAAAACGGAGTTACGGTTCAAAAGTTATGGCCATTTGAAAATTCCGTCGCTATTGCGTTGCAACTACCAAGTTGCGTCGCAGCTATGTGTCACTGGTTTCCAGTTGCGCCGCAGCTTAGTAGCTGCCCCGCAGCTAGCCCCGATTCTGCACAAACCTCATTGTTTAACCTCCAAAACTTAACCAAATACACCCCAAACGACCCCAAACCTTATGAACGACTTTTAACCCTCAAAATTCATCATTTTAAGACTCTAATGATGTCATGAAAACAACCCTTAACATCCAATTGATTTGCAACACAACAACAATCATTTTAGGTTACCGAATTGATTAAAACTCACGTTTTTGACTCTAATCAACCCTCTAAAGACCTAGATCAGTTATGAATCGAATCAAGGAATTGAAAGGACATGAAATCAATGTTATTATACCTGGGATACCTGGAGATTATAAAGAGAATGTAAAAACTTGATCAAAACACTCTCGAATCAACCAAACGAAGATGAAATCGAACAAGGAATTGATTATGGCAATGGGGAATGGTTAGGGCTCAAAGAAAAAAGGATAATATGAGTAATTAGAAGCTAATGACCTGCTCCAAGACCCTAATCCCGTTTTTTAGTTTCCACCTATGTCAAAACTAGTCCTTAGGCTTCCTTATGGCTCATATTTAGCTCAAAACACCTATTGGGAATACTTACAACACATTAAACACTTTAAGCACATCAAAAGGCATATAAAACATATCTTAAGCACTTTAGCACATTAATCATTAAGGCACTAAAGCTTGACACATATAACACATTAAACACATATAGTCATTAAATCATTTATAGGCTTAACGGACACGTAATGTTGACTTAACGACCTGAGTCAACCGTTAAATAAAAAGTTTGGGATGTTACAATTACCTCCCCCTTAAGAGGATTCTGTCCTCAGAATCATTTCGCCACTCATAAATAAATGACTTATCCGCATCCCTCACTTTATCATATCATTTCAGGATTTCCTTGAGTTGTACTTTAACTTAGCATAGCCAAACTCATTTAGTGTCTCACATAGTCTTTTTTACTTTCATTTTACATTTCGACCGTTTCATCATCTCTTTGGCTCAATCTTTAAATCAAACCAAGTAACCACCGGATTTCTTTAACCTTCATAAATAGTACACACATTACATTCGGCGAAGGCTATTCATTTGTCGATTAAGAACTTTTGACACATATCCTCATTAACCTGCTACTATAACTCACACGATTCATTTGAGCAAAGGGTCGACTCACCAACTTTTACTACATAACATATCCCTCCATGAAGTCTTATGGTTAGACCATAATATCCACTTTGTTTATTACAAGCTTTCTTTGCTCATCACGAAACCTTCAGTCAGTTTCGAGCTACTCCGAACTCTTCTTTAACGGTTCCAACTTCATGAACTATTATACTCATGATCTTTGGCTGCATATTTATTCTTTCAATAACATATCGTATCATGTAGTGACATCCAATGCACATGGCATAACTATGGTTGCATACGAACACCACAATAGATCTCGATGCACCATCGCACAATCATATGATTTTTGCCTAAGTTTCTAGGTCATTCATTCTCTTTCCCAATCAAACTAAGAGTGATAGACACCATTTGAGTTCACCATTCGCTTCATACTTTGCCAAAACATATCTTAAAATTGTTTACATAACGGTCGTCTCGATTTGAAGCATTCAAGAATTAGCTTTCACACTTCAAGAGAACTTATTTAACATACATATTTTCTTTCATGTCCAATGAAACGGTTCAATAGTTCACCAGGGAACAAACATTCTTGGACAACTAGTTTACCAGTCCTTCATATCATTACCTTTAACTTTCACTCAACTTGGTCTCTTAGTCCATAAATGACGCGCCTCCTCACTTTCGTTAAGGGATCATTAAATAATTACTTTTGTAGCGAAACTTTTGGTGTCTTGTCTAGGATTCTAGCCCTATCACACGTTCACATAAAAGATTTACAACCCGTCGTATCACAATAGGTCGTATCACGTTTCAGATGGCATCCAAGTAAGCACGTTACCATGGTAAATAAACCTCCTTAAGTACAACTTTTAGGTCATAAGATGACCAAACGAAACCTGACCACTTCTGGAAATCGACGTTTTTCGCATATCTCTGGGCAAAATCACAAGAAACTTTGTTCATATCAAATTTAGGGGACACATAGGGGTTTCCAGAAAGGTAAGATTCAACTTCTAAATCGTTCATATAAGGAAGATATCATTCTTGCAATATTACTGAATTTTCATACCAATAAACTCTTTGTTTTGCAAACCATTTCCGCCATCAACCTTTCAAGCATGCCACAACGACCTTTACAGCTCACACACATCAAATGATGACCTGGTTATCATTATGAAATCATCAATTGAGCCACAGATTCATTATACTCCTTCTACATCCGATTTGACGCCCGATTGACCTAAATCGACTCACAAACGTAATCGAATCCATACAAGACTTAAGACCAGATGTGAACCATATATTGGTTTCATTTGAACATTTAAAATGACTTTGGAAGCAACTTCATACCTGTAGGGATCTCAAGATACATATTGATTGCAATAACAATCATCGAATGACCCGAAATCGTCAAATCTAGCAACAAATCGTCCCCTATCAATTAAAACTCAACAAGTTCGGGTATGGACGGAATACATGGATGGATATGACTAATATCTTGCAAAAATTTCGATCCAGAGAAAACTTTAAACTTTATTCTTTAGGTTCGTGATATGGTAAGGACCATTCGTTAGAATGTAGGCACTTCAAGAAACTCAATAAGGTCCTAATGAGGTAGAAATAACTTTAGCTGGACTTTCATCATCAACAAATGGTATCAAAAACCGTAAATCTACCTTAAAGAAAGAAATACATCCCACAATCGAAAACATTAACTCCATCCTATAAGTGAAAGCAGAACATAGGGGTGCTTGCATGAGAGTAGTACTAGTCACACATCAATTGGAGGTTCGATCTCACGATCGAAACCAAACCAGGAACTTTATTAGAACTTCTCAAAACTACGTGTAGCCTCGACTTTAGAAATATCATGTTTGCCTTACATGGGTAATCACACAGGCGAGAAACATGATCAATTCGGAACAAAATGTTTTTTTTTTTTTTTTACTTCATATACTTTAAGAAACTACAGTTATAGGATCTCAACATTGCCTTTAACTTCGTGCAATATAAGGAAGAATCTCCACCTGCAGATACTCGTCCCAATTGTCATTTGTCGTCCTATAGCGAAATTAAGATTAAACGAGTCATAACTCCAAAACAGACCAAAATATGTGCCGCTTTTTATCTATAATCAGGAAAGATAATTTCAAACGAAACCTAAACATTTTCCTTACACCCAAGAATAACTTTAACACTTCACAACTCGAATGTAGCTTCACATCATAATGTTAATGTTCATAGAATGGAGGAGTTTCATGGTTAAGGGTTCAATCGACTTTAGTGTTAACTTCTTTACTTACATTAGCTTCATCATTCTTTAATCCAAAGATACATGACTACTCTTCACGTGGTTAAATATGCTATCATCCAGTGATTACATCATTCTCATCTTTACTTCATTCGGATCAGCACAAACACAGTCTCACAAACACACATGTCGTGATACATTTACAATTATGTTCGCGACCGGAATTGTAACTATATCCTTTCATACGTGTGCCCGGTAACCCTTCTATGCATCGCCTACTTATAATCCTTCAAGTAACCAGCATCAACTTTATTTTCAAGCTTCAAATCCATGTCCTTTAACTAGTAGACTCGACTACATTAACTACCAATCACTTCGTTCAACTTCATGTACATCATTATTCATCATAGACATTTCATTCGGCTATCACTTTCCATCTATCTTCATCCATTTCCATACACTTGAAGCATCAACACCACTAAATTTGTAACACGATATTTACTCTTGACAAATAGGGGGACAGTCCATAAAATTCTCTCCCACTTCATTACTTTGTGCATCGGTCAACACAAGCATGGCCATACAAACACGTTCGCGTCGTGATACACTTGCAATTATGTTCCGGACCATAATCGTAATTGTATCACTTCACATGCATGTTAATTACCATATTTGTGTATCACATTCTTCCACCAATTCCATTCACACAATCCTTATCATCCATACAACATCTCATTTCCGTTGCGGTCCTTATCACATTCTGTTAAGCCGAACAGAATAATTCTTTGATAACTATTCTAAGCTGAATAACACTTTGATTAACACTCTAAGCTGTTATTATAACTCAAGTAATCAATACAAAATTAATAGCACTAAGGTTCATAATCCGAATCTGAATCCGAATCTGACTCTGACTCTGAAGATGTATGAGTTAACTCTGATTGTCCTTTCATTTGATCCCTAAGTGATCCTGGATCATAATAATCATCATAATCCATAATCTCAGCTCTAGCTCTCATATGAGCTTGTGGATCATATCCCAATCTCTTTTCTAGTCTATGCACAATTAAAGGGTGCAAATCTGACTCTGTAGAGGCATTGGTAGTAGAAACAGTCTTAGTTGACTCACTATCCTGAGTAGATTTTCCTTTGCTATTTTCTTTTTCTTTATGATTATGAGGATCATTCACTATCTCCCTTTCTATTCTATCAGAATTAGAATCGGAGTTACCTGAATTGGAATCTTCCCCATCACCATTGTTATCTGGATCATCAGGATCTGCATCTGGAGTTGTCATCACAGCTTTTCCTTTATCTTGAGTCCCAGAAGTACTAGCACCAGCTGTACCAGCAATCTCTGACCCTCTTTGTCTTGATGACTCCCCCTGAACATCAACAGTCTCTGTATCCATAGCAGCATCATCAGCATCTTGACCTTGACCCTGATTCTCTGGCTCACCTGGTTGTGTTTGATCTTGACCTTGAGCTGGATCTTGATCTTCATGATCATCATCTCTAGTCTTCTTTGCAAGCTCATCATCTCTACAACCATCCTTATCTCCCCCTTGAGCCAAGAATTGGTCAAGTCTAGATCCAAGAGAATGAACAAGAGCCGTCATAACATCTATCTCTTCCTGATGCTTAGCAGCTTGGAGCTTTAGCTGACTCTCCAAAGCTGTAACCCTCATCTCCAACATCTTCTTTTCTGAAAATAAACGACTCAGCTGCACTTGAACAGGTACAGGTGGACGTGAAGTAGAAGCAACGTCAGATGTAGAGACCTGAGGGGGCATCGCAGCTTCAAACGAAGGCATACGAGCACTAGAAGTTCTTGTGGGAGGCATCTGTGGTCTTTGCAGAGGAGCCAACAAACGTCCCATGATAGTAGAAACAGGAACTATTGCCTGAATGGGAGCAAACGAAGGCCTAGGAGCAACAAGTGTCGGAACTGTAGACTCCGAAACAGCAGGAATCGTAACAATCGTAGCTTCAGTGACAACTTGTGCACGAGAACCAATTACTCTTATAATAAACTTTGGTCTCGACCTTCTCTCCCCAACAATAACACCAGCAGCAGTAGAAGCAGACACAGATGCAGGAACCTCAGAGACAGAAGCTCTTAAAGCAGCAACCACTGGAGTATCACCCACAACAGGTGCATGAGACCTCTCCATGGCTTCACTGTATGCAGCGAATTCTCTATCAACCTCAGTCTGAGATCTTGCATGTCTTCTTCTTCGCTTCGGCAGTCTTTCTTCCTCTTCTTCTTCTTCTGAGTCCTCAACAACATTAACCGGGACTTCAGAAGGACCAGCAGTAACATCAACTGGAGCAGAAGTACAAGTAGAAACTCCAGCAGATGTAGAAACAAGATTTGTAGGATCATCAATATCCTCCATGAGAGCATCCATATCAGAATCATGCTCCAAATCACTAGCATACAAAGGAACATCATTAAGTCCCTCAAACTGATCATCTCTTTCTTCATGAAGATCATCCTGATCATCATCACCAGCAGCAACACTAGCTTCTTCATCCTCCCAACCTTGTCGAGGTGCGACATAGTTAGGGTTAAGCAAATGTCCGAACAAAGGTGGATTATAAACCTCAATCGGAACATTTCTTCCTGACAAGTGCTTCAAACTTTTAGCAAATGCCTTATAAGTAAGACGACCTAGATTGAACATAGGACCGTCAAATGGCAAATCAGCTGCAAAGTAACGAATTATGATCATCACAAATCTTGGAAACAGAAAGAATTTCTTGTCTTTACCAAATGATCTCAACTGCCTCTCCAAATTATCAAAAATGTACTGAGAGAAGCTGTATGGCTTGTTCAGCACTAATGCAACAATCTGAGAAGCGTTCTGAATATTCATCTGGTCATAGCCTGTACTCTGATGACTAATGGCCTTCAACAAATAGTAAGAAAGAAGCTTCCATTTGCCACGTAGATGATTCCTGAAGTATGGATGAGAAATAGCTCCAGTATACCCCATACGACGTAGAGCACCGTCGCAAAATTCCTCAGAGAATTCAGTCGGACCTTGCTCTATGGCGACATCACCTAAGTTTAAAATAGTCCGTAAGTCTCCAGCAGAAAAAGAGAATGAACGTCCCCCAACAGTAGTGCGTATGTATGTATGAGCACCCATCTGCACCGAACGGGCTGAGTTCCATAACTCTCTAATGAGACTTATCACCAACGGAGGATTCTCTGTCACAGCAAAATGGACACGAGAATGTGCAAGAAATTGAAGGACACCGTGAAACTCTGCAGTGCACCCCGTCTGCGTAATGCTGAGATCGAGTGCAGCATTGTGCTCCTTGACGAACACACGAGCATTATTACCTTGTTTGCCATACCCCGTCTGCGTAATGTTGAAATAAACTCTTCTGAACTGAACGCCAGTCAGGCCAGATTGAAAGAACTGAAAGATGTTCAGTTGGCTTTGAAAAGTTATCAATCTCTGGCTTCTAAACTTGAATTGGAAAAAGAAGAGCTGAAAATCATTTTAGAAAAAGAACAAAAAATAATTAAATCTTGGATGAAGTCACCTTTTCCTGAAGCTGCTATTAAGAAAACTTTTGAAAATCAAAGAATCGCTTATGGCACTGGTGATCTTCATCTTGCATCTGTAATAACTAACTTGGATGCACTTCCTAAAGAAATGAGACCTGAAATCATTTTTAAAGATCTTGGAAAATCAAAAGTGATAACTAATCAGAACCAGGAACAACCTGAGGGCAAATCTGAAGCATGTCAGACCAGTGCTTCAGACAAGAAAGCTAAATCCAAGAAGCCTTCCCCTTAGTCTTCAAATCAGGTTCCCAAGAACCAGAAAAAGAAGAAGAATGTCATCCCTGCTGAGCCTTCTACCTCAGATTCTGGTAGAGCTCAAGTTTCTAATCAAGAGTCTATTTTGTTAAAAATTGAAAGTCAATTTCAAAATTTGGCTAGGCAAGTGCAGAGTTGTAATGCACGATTAAAAAATGTTGAAAGCACCCCCCAAAATCCCAAACAAAACCCAAAGCCTTTTTCAAAGAAAATTAAACAAGAAAAGCAAAAATCTGAGAAGAAAAAGGTTTCTGAAGTCGTTAAGCCAACGGTTTTTGTGTCATCTGAAATTATGACTGAAATTCCCTTTGATCCATCCGTTCCTCATATACCAAAGAAATCTGAGGCTGTTCAGGGAAAGTCCAGTGAACCCATCAAAAGATGGGTTCCCAAAAAGAACTAATCTTTGTGTATGTGCAGGGTGACCGCAAAAAGAACACTTGGTTTCTTGACAGTGCTGCTGGCAGAACCATGACTGGTCACAAATCCCTGCTAGAGGAATATAGGGTGCAAGAGGGGCCGTCAATAACTTTTGGTAATGACGATCATGGACAGACTGAAGGATATGGTGTTGTGAATAACGGTCAAGTCAAATTCACAAAAGTTGCATATGTGAATGGTTTGAAATATAATCTGATCAGTGTCAGCCAACTTTGTGATGATGGATTTAAGGTTTTCTTTGATATGTCACAAGGCACCATATTCAACAGAGATTGGAAGGTAGTAATGATTGCTCCTAGAAAGGGAAACATTTATGTTGTAGACATGAACAGTGCTACTTCTGAACAATTTTCTATACAAAGGCTGATGAGGACACCAACTGGTTGTGGTACAAAAGGTTATCCCATCTCAATTTCAAAAATATAAATAAGTTGTCAAGAAAACAACTTGCTGATGGGATACCAGCCATGTCTTTTAATAAAGACAAGCCTTGTCCAGGGTGTGAAATGGGAAAGAAGAAGAGAGCATCCTTCAAGACCAAGCAAAATTTCAGCATCACTGAACCACTTCATATGTTACATATGGATCTCTTTAGTCCTGTGAATGTTCAGACAAGAGCGGGGAAGAAGTACACTCTGGTTGTAGTTGATGAATATTCAAGATATTGTTGGGTAATCTTCCTCAGAAATAAAAGTGAAGCTGCTGCTGAAATTATTGCCCTCATCAAACAAATTGAACTCAAGCACAAGCGAAAAGTACGTCAGCTCAGAAGTGACAATGGCACTGAATTCAGAAATTCCACTCTGGAAACCTTTTGCACTGACATTGGCATATCTCAGAACTTCTCCTCAGCACATACTCCAGAGCAAAATGGTGTTGTAGAGAGAAAGAATCGAACGCTGATAGAAGCTGCCAGAAGTATGTTGAATGAATCAGGTCTTCCAAAATGATTTTGGGCTGAAGCTGTTGCAACTGCTTGCTACACCCAGAATCGTTCCATTTATGTCAAAAGACATAAGAAGACTGCCTGTGAAGTACTCAGAAATAGAAAGCCTAATATTGGATATTTTCATGTTTTTGGATGTCCAGTATATATTGTAACACCCTGCTTTATAAAAATATGGATTTCAAAAAAAAAATTCAACTTTGAATATAACACCGTTTATAAAATGCGGAAGCGACTTTTAAAAATCCCAATTGATTCCTAACGAAACCAATAAAACATAATGAATGTCTTAAAAAGGTGTTACCAACCAGTATCATCACAATAATGTAAATGAAATCCACAATCAACCTCAATAAAGACAGTCAATGTAATAAAAGCTAAAAGGGCTAAAGAAATAAGTCTACTTAAATAGTGCAACTATGGTAACTAAAGCCAAGTTCCAAAGCTCCAATAATAGCTACCCATCTCACAAGCAAGCTACCAGCCACTGATCAATGCCTAACCTGAGGGCACAACACATTTTCACAAAACAAGTGTCAGCTATTAAAGCTGAGTAAGATAACAGGTTAGTATAAATAAAAGGATTGCCAATTAAAACACTTTAATAAATCAACTCATGCATATATAAAGGCACAAACAACAAAACAACATAAACTGCATAATAAGGATTATCAAATCCTATAATGTGCCTAGCAATCCTCCATAGCCACCAATATCTACATAACTACATAAGCTGCATAAATCACCAAAAGGTTATGCCATAATAAACTACATAAAAAGGTTGTGTGACGCGGCTAAATAGCCAAATACGGATCCCCACACCCGACTTGATGGGTACACCTTACGGTGGTCCATCTATGTCGTTATGGATAGGCATAACCAAATCCATGAGTATTCCGTTAACACCAGGTGGTCAACCACGACACCCGAAATACTCTAAACACCAGGTTGTATTCACAAGAGAACCTGATCGGGGTTCCAAGTGACGCCATAGTACACTCCGCCTAAATAGACGTCATGTGGGTTAAGCTTAACTCTTACACTAGCGCTCGAGACTTTCACCAAAAGATATATTAAAATATATCACACCAAAATCTACATAATATTTTAGGGCCCTTAAACGTGCACGTGACATGGCAACCTAAATCATGTCTAGTGTACTATGTGTACAAGTCCACATAAATCATTTACCACGCAATTAACAAGCTACATATATCAACAATACAACATTAAACTCATTTCTACCCAAGCATACTTTAACAACACCCAATAAACCTCCAACATATATCTCACACTCAACATATGCATGAGATAGTTGAACAACATAAAAAGGGAGTTTAGTTATTAAAACTAAGTTTTGTTGTGTCCCCAGGTGTCAAAAGTAAGTTATCTTACCTTTTGCAGCTTCACAAATCACAAATAATAATAGTTTAACAAGCTTGTTATATATTCCCAACAACCTATAAATGATCAATTATTAAAATAAATTAAACGAACTGACACGACAAAACATACCTAGTGATTTTATTGAGTCACTAGAAATAAACATTAAAACTGTTAAATATTACATCACTAAAACACTACTAGCATCTTTATTATAATTTGCTGTTCGAAATGTCCATAGCAACCACAAATGCAATTTTACTTTATTTTGTCATTTCTTCTTTGTTTGTTCGTACCACTCATCCCAAATTGAACAAAAGCAAAACTTCACCTTTTATTATTATATACACATATAGGTACTATTTTGTTTTATCAAGACACTACAAGACACAAATATCTTATATTCTTGCATGCTTAACTAAAGGACCCTGAAACTATAATAAGCATTGTGTAAACTCCATAAATTTCGAAAAGAAAGATACACAGTAGTGAAATATATTTATTTATTAACTTGAAAGAGATAACATATAACTCAATATTTTTTTTTGTTCGACATGTGCAGCTTACCACAAAAGCTTTTTGATATTACTATAATTTTTGGCCAACACATGATGACAATTCTTTCTTTCTTTTTTTGTTGGTGTCAGTGACTGCAACTTGAAAGGAACACACTATATAAATCTTTTTCTATTTATTATTATTAGTACTTATATACTAACAACATGACAATAAAGTAACAAAATTGTTCAGCCCTTTTGCATTTTATCTGTTGCACATCTCAACAAAAGGGACCACATCATTAAAAACAAAAGCTTTAGCCTATATATATTTTCGGCTATAGTAATAATCGAAACAAAAGCTTTTATTTTCCTTTTTTTTTTCTTTTAACTTGTAAAATATTAGAACTATAGGTTGAAAGCAGTGCCATTTTCTTTTGATTCTACACGAGACCCACAAAAGCCAAAACTATACTTTTTATTATTTTTATAACATATATGATCGGATAATTGAATAAACAAAACCCACAAAATATAACTCTTTCTTACCCTTATGCAGAAGGACTCAACAACTCCAAGGTTAACAATTATTTCCTTTGCAAGCGATGAATATCCGCTATTATTTTTGTAGAACGGCGGCCGTGACACACAACTAAAACTATGCCTTTTTTAATTATCCCTATATGGCTACGTAGAAGCATAAAAGGTCTCCTTTTATATATACTTATAGTTGCGCCTACCTTCAAGCCAGCTTTTACTTTTCAATACTTACTCGTGGGCCGGGCCCAATATATGTGACAAATACAATACTTCATTTATGTTTCTGTTAAATAAGTCTAAAGGGCCGAAAAGTTACATTACGAAGTTTAACTCTAACGAAAATACACAACGTAGCAAGCATTAACGGTAAACATTTATCAACACTTTAAGCACATACACTAAATGGGAACATATACCCCGACTTATCCACACAAGGTTTCTACTTAAATATCACATAATTATCCACATAAATGACACGTGTTATTCTACTTAATTAGCACATAGTTATCCACATAAACACATAATTTAACACCATAATTAACCACATAAAATATGTGCCACTTAACGGTAGGTCAACATTCACTAACGGTTAAAGTTAATGGAATTGAATAAAATAGTTCAGGATGTTACATATATTCTGAATGATTCCAACAAATTGGGCAAATTTGATGCCAAAGCTGATGAAGGTTACTTCCTAGGTTATTCAACAATTCGCAAGGCCTTTAGAGTCTATAACAAAAGACTTGAAAAGGTTGATGAGTCAATTCATGTTACCTTTGATGAATCAAATTCTGCAATCTTTAATAAACCACTCTCTGAACCACCTTCAGAAAGTCCATTCAGTTTCGGTGATTCTGATCAAAATGACAAATCTGATCAATCACCTGAACATGTTTCAGTTCAATCCAGTTTAGAACCAACTACAAATCAGCAAAGTAACATTCCATTTTATCCTTCAGTCACATTCAAACTACCTACTGAATTGACTATTGGATCAGATGTGCGTGTTGCTCCTCAGATATCAGTATCCCCTGAAATACCTCAGAACGAAGAATTTCATGATGCAAATCGTGATTTACAAGATGATGAAGATGATGAAACTGAAATAGTTTATTCTGATCCATCTTCTGAAGTAGGACAGAGAAGTTCTTGCACTGATATCATTGTTCATCCTGGTCATTACTCTAAATGGACTCGCTCACATCCAATTGATCAAGTGATTGGCGATCCAAGTAGAGGGGTTCAGACCAGAAGAGCCACAAGCGATCAATGCTTATATGTCAGCTTCTTGTCACTGATAGAACCGAAGAAGATTGACGAGGCTTTAAAAGATCCAAGTTGGGTTGAAGCCATGCAAGAAGAGCTCAACCAATTTAAAAGGAACAATGTTTGGGAGCTTGTTCCATGTCCCCCCAATCTGAAGAAAGAACCAATTGGGACAAGATGGGTCTTTCGAAACAAGGTAGATGAAGATGGTCATGTAATCAGAAACAAGGCCAGACTTGTTGCAAAGGGCTATGTACAAGAAGAAGGAGTTGATTTTGATGAGACTTTTGCACCAGTGGCCAGACTTGAAGCTATCAGAATATTCTTAGCATTTGCAGCTCATCATGAGTTCAAAGTCTACCAAATGGATGTCAAAAGTGCATTCCTAAATGGAGAGCTAGAAGAAGTTGTGTATGTGTATCAACCACCAGGGTTTGAAAGCAAAGAAAAACCTCACTGGGTGTATCGACTGAACAAAGCATTGTATGGTCTGAGACAAGCACCTAGAGCCTGGTATGATACTCTAACTCGACATCTTTTAGATAATGGTTTTCGTAGAGGTGCTATAGATAACACTTTATTCATCTTGCATGAGAAAAGTGATATCTTACTTGTACAAGTATATGTTGATGATATTGTGTTTGGGTCTACAAATGAAAAATTGTGTGACAAGTTTTCAAAAATTATGTCTTCTGAGAATGAAATGAGTATGATGGGTGAATTGACATATTTTCTGGGTCTTCAAGTGAAACAAACCAGTGATGGTATTTTTATTAATCAAGAAAAATATATCAAAGACTTATTAAAGAAATATCAATTTGATTCAGTCTCATCTAAAGATACTCCAATTTCTGCACCATTAACTTTGGACTCAGATCCTAATGGAAAACCTGTCGATCCCACCAAGTATCGTGGTATGGTGGGATCATTAATGTACTTAACTGCAAGTATAGCAGACATAATGTTTGCAACATGTCTTTTTGCACGATTTCAATCTGATCCCAGAGAAGCACACCAGAATGCAGTAAAAAGAATTTTTCGATACCTGAAAGGTGTCCCCAAACTAGGTCTTTAGTATCCCAAAGGCTCAAGTCTAGATCTCATGGGCTATTCAGATTCTGATCATGCAGGTTGTAAGATAGATAGGAAAAGTACCACAGGTGGCTGTCATTTCCTTGGTGGCAAATTGGTTAGTTGGACGAGCAAGAAATAGACTGCAGTTTCATTATCCACTGCTGAGGCTGAGTACATTTCTGCGGCAAGTTGTTGCGCTCAGATCCTATGGATGAAGAACCAACTAACTGATTATGGTGTCAAATAAACAAGAACACCAATATTCTGTGATAACACAAGTGCCATCGCAATCTCTCATAATCCTGTCATGCACTCTAAAACCAAACATATTGATCTAAGGTACCATTTTATTCGTGATCATATTTTAAAAGGTGATATTGAAATTCATTTCATTCCTATTGACAAACAACTGGCTGATGTGTTTACAAAACCTTTAGATGTCAAAACTTTTAAACATCTCATCAGCGAGTTGGGAATGCTAAATCCTGTGTAGCAATTCAGGGGGAATAGACAAAAATGTTTTTACAAGAAAAAGAAATTTTTCTGAGGGGGAATTTTTGCCTCAGAAAATATTTTGTCTGAAATGATTTAGAAACTGAAGAACTTCAAAGTTTTTAGAATATGAGAAGGTTCAAATTGCACTTCCTCAACCTTTCTCAGAACTTTAAATTATTCAATCTGAAGTTCATCTAAACCTTTTATTATACAATGGATACCTAGCTGGAAAGTGGACACGTGATTCTTACTGTTCCTGGATACCTTTTTGCTGATGTGTCATACCACTTGCGCCGTAAAGAAAAATTATCATTGCTTTTGCATTAAAAATGGTTGAATTTCTCTCAAAAAAGTGGGGTCATGGCCGTTGTCGCATTAAATGCGGACTTGTCACCAAAAATTATTTCGGACTCCAAACCCGATCAAAATTACTTTCAATAAAATATCATTATATTTTTATTGGGTTTGAATTTCAAAATCTTTTTTATTTATTTTCAGTGAAAAATCCTCTTGTATTCCTTTGAAAATATAAAACCTTTTTCCAAGATCATTCCATCATTTATTTCATTTTTCATTTACTCCAAATCATATCTCTCTCTCATTCTCTCAAACATTCAACATTCATTTCATTTTCTTTCATAACTTCAAACCCTAAATTTCCTTAACACATTTTCATCTCCTTTCTTTCTTTCATTCTATCTTATATTCAATGGCTACATCATCGACTGTCAAAGAACCCAAAACTCTTATCGCTTTTGAATACTCACCACCCAAATCTGTAGTAAAACCTAGTTCTCAATGGCCAAAGGATTTTGAATCCAAAACCATTTGGTTCAATATGAACAACTTTAAGGCAGCCCTAAATGTCAAGTCTGAAGGGCTAATGGGCAGGATAAATGCGTTTCTTTAACATTGTCCCATCTCCTACACCCTAACTGCTGATCCAGAACGGTTATATCATCGATACTTGTTGGAATTTTGGTATACGGCAGAAGTTGCCAAGGATGAGAAGTCGATAGCTGATATCGCCTATTTTATATGTATTTATTTTATGCGATATCGTTTTTTTTAATTAACTTATGTTTATATCATTGTCACTATTATAGACTTTTATACTTAATATGTGATTTTATATAATTATAGGTATATAAGATGAAAGTTGACGAAAATATGTTGAATAAAGATCATTTATAGAAAAATGAAGATTGAAGCCGAAAAAATGCAAACTTTGGACAAAAGCTACATAGCCTAGAAGCTGTGAGGTCGACACATAATTGGCAGCCTATTTGCTTAATATGGCATGAAAGCCCAAAAACAATGAAAGCCGAGAAAGAGGCGGTGCGAAGAGCCCATGTCAATTTGGAAGTTCTACAATATTTTGTCTACTATATAATATAATATCATCATAATGCCAAGAGAAAGAGTTTTAGAGTTTTTTTTAGGGAATCGAAAGGAGAGTATGTCGGCAGCAAGTGGAGCCGAAAAAGCTTCTTGCCTTTATAGTTTTAAGGAGTAATTAATATTGAGGTGCTTGGAATTAAAGGAGTTTCATACACAATCTTTAGTTCGATTCTTTAACTCTTTTCTTTTTATATTACTCTTAGTTGTTTTAATTGCAAAACTTTATTACTACAATTATAATTATGGATTCTATTTATATGATAATTGTTAGTTTTATTTATCTTGTCATGAGTAACTAAATCTTTAATTATCTACTAAGATGAAGTGATACAAATAAATAATGGTTGCATATTTTTATAATTCAAGTTGATTTGATTTAACGTTGTGTCGTAATCTTAGCTTATTAATTATTTGTTATTTAACTCTTAATTGCGGATAGTTTTTGCATCATCTTAGTGGTAACTAGGTTGTGTAAAAGTTATTTTGATTGCTTGGTTAGAAGCGATTGTTTCTATGACGGGTACGGTAGAAAGTAATTAATAGTTAATAAGAGTTAACGGGTTAATGGTTGGGTACAATCAATAGACACAATTGTTATCTAAATAACCAAAACAATTAGTTGACTAGGAAAGTTATGAAAGGCGTCTTGGGGTACCGGTCTTAGTAACGGAACTAGTTAATTAAGGGAGTTGAATAAAGTAACGAACTTGACGGGTACGGAGTGAGTCTTTGTTTAGTTCTCGGTTATTAATCAACATATTTGAAGTGGTTCTTCATTTAAGTGCAACCTGAATTTGTAGTGTCATGAAGTCGAAGTGGATGATCTTTTAATTAATTTTGATATTAAAAACTCTCTTTTTAATTAATTCTACGGAATTATTAACTTTTTCAATCAACTAACTTTTAATATTAAATCAAGATGACGTGGTGTCTTTAAAAACCAAACTCTTTTTAAACTGCATTAAACTCGCTTGCTCTAAATCAATCCCTGTGTTCGATCCTGGACTTACTGATAGCTTTACTATACATGATAAGGTACACTGCCTGTGTGTAGAAGTCTAACTATTACTATTTTCTTGTTTATAAATTTAAGACTAGATTTTACACATCAAGTTTTTGGCGCCGTTGCCGGGGATTGATTTTAAGAGTTTAGCTTGAGATTTTGTAGTTTGATCCTTTCTTGCATTTATTTACGAGAAAGTTACTTGCTTTATTAGTTTAACTTAGTTTAGTCTTAATTTTTATTTTAGTTTACTTTGTTTACCATCTTTGCTTTTCACGGGTTGTGCTAGTGTCTGTTTTGCAGATTTAGTGACACTAATGGCATATCAAGCTTATAAATCCGAGGAAGAATATCCTGACGAGCTTCGGTACTTTGAGCAGTTTTCAGATGAAACTTATGAGGAAGCTTGGTTGAGGTTAAAAGGAATAGTTGATAAGTTGGACAAGTACCTTAAAATTCATCAAATTGTTTTGATATATTGTCGTGGGTTGGAAGAAGAAACAAGAAACAAGGGAAATACTTGGTGATGAATTCTCCTCGATGAATGCATATGAAATATTTAGGTATATGGAAAAGTATGCTCAACCGGAAGAGGACGAAACATGGGAAGATCATCAAATGCCGCCATCTGAATCACACGAGTTATTATCCATTAGCGATGAGCATGAGGATAACGTGGATGAGGAGCATGATTTTGAGACACACGAGATACCTTCCATGAGCGCTGAGGATTTTAATGACATTGTTTGTGAGGAATATTTTACTTCACTTTCTGGTGAGGTGATTTCTATTTCTATTTGTGTTCCAGGTACTACTAACCCTGTTTTGAAAGACATGAAGGAACCGCACGAGTCAAGCAATGAGCATGGAAGTGATCGTGTTGATGTGGAATTGGAGAAAAAAAGTGAAGTCATTTGGGATGAAGGTGAATGGGAAGAAGAGCTTGAAATCATATGGGATGAAAAGATAGTGACTACTCCAACCATGGGAAGCAAGCTTATATCCACAATAGGGAATTTTTCACCCGTCATTGAAGTTAATAGTGGAGATACGGGAGACGCCACTCTGGAGAAATCCAATGTCTTGCTCGAGGGTTTCTCACTTTTCAAGTTTAGACCACCCAACACTTCAAGTGTGGGGGAGTCTATGATCCTACCAAAGAGAGCCGAAGAGAATTTAATTCTTACTCATTCAGGTAAGCATTCGAATTTAATTGATTTATTATATACTAAAATGCTTTCTTTTCATTTGTTTGCAGTAGTGCCAAAACCGCTAAATCTTTTTAAGATGATCATGGCACGAAAGAAGGAGCCGGATAAGGATGCTATGGTTTTTGAGGACACGAGTCAAGATCATTTGCAACCTATGTCGGGTTATTCAGGGAGCTTTGCTTTAAATAATTTTGAATGCATTAACTTAGTTTAAGGGCTAGTAGTAATTTCATGCATTATCTTTTATTATTTAAACTAGCCCCAGACCATTTAGCTCCCGACCCTTTTGAATGGACGGATATAAGCCTTGACATGAATTACTTGAAGATTCTGTGCCATAACAAAAGTCTTGAAATTTTGTATGTTTGTATGAAAGGTTGGATTTTTAAGATGAATTATCAACAGGAAACATATAATCTTGACATCTTGAAATGGAATTTTGATATGGTGAAAGAAATGGTTTGGGTAATGATTAAGATTATATTCACATTTTATTCACCTTATTTGCGTAAACCGCCCGACACTTTAAGTGTGGGGGCGTTTAAGACCCCACCATGGTAATTTGGGGTTAGAGTCTAGCTAATGACTCGAACAAAAATTAGCGCTTCCAGGAGGCAACCCGAGTTTAGGTTATTTAATTTTAATTTTTATTTTGTCTAGTTTAAATGTCATTTAATTTTATAAATTTTAAAAAATCCAAAAAAAATTGAAAAAGTTTAAAAATCCAAAAAAATTTGAAAAATAAAAAATCCATAAAGATTTTTGATTTCTAATTTAGTTTGTTTCTTTTCGTATTTAGAATTTTAGTATTATTATTAGTTTTTTAGTTTTTTTTTTATTATTCAGTTTTTCTTTTTATGTTGGTATGTTTGATGTGTTTGTTGAGTGTGTGCTAGAGATATAAGATCAGAGTTAAATGCGGTTGAGATGCAATTAAGTTACATTATTTTTCGATCAACCGAGCATTTGGAGCATGCGCATTAAACCCGAGAAGTTTCATGTTCTTCATATCTTTTATTTACTTTTTTCTATTTCCCATAGTTTTCATTTGTTCTTTGTACATTGAGAGCAATGTACAATTCAAGTGTGGGGGGAGATGTCAATAGGAAAAAGTCGGGTGAAATTTGGAGACTTTGAGTTTTTGCTTGTTTGTCCTTATAGTTTAATTACTTGTGTCACCTAGATTTAATCATACTAGTAATTGAACTATAATTCCTTTGGTAAAATTTTTAAATTGTGAAATGTGTTTTGAATGATCATTAAGGCAAATCCATTTGGGATTGATTACATGACTAGCACACTTTACCACAAAACACCCAAATATGTGAGATCTTGATAGATTTGATAGGTGTTACGGTTTTGGTTTAGTTGCCTTGTAAATTTGTCCCTCTCATAGGCTTTTGGATTTATCCGGAAGTAAAACTCTCTTTTAGAGCTTTGAACTATGATGTGTAAGTTTGAGGTTAATTTATTCCATTTTCGCTTTTCTTTCTTTGATATGAGTGTGCCGGTGATTGCGTTGATTCTAGAACTTGTCTTAGTTGATCGTCTCGTAGTTTGCTAGATGATAAAGAGGTAATTTTAGGATTAAACCCGTTTTCTTTGTTTATTCACCCTTTGTTTATGTTCATTATTGTTTAACCATGTTCGTATACATGTGTTTTAGTAGCTAATCACATTGGTTAGTGACTTTCCCTTGTTAAACCTTTGTTTGCATTCATTTTTTAGTGCAAGATACACTTAGAAAACATATTGAGCCTAGCCTTTTCGTTTGTTTTAAATCCACTTAAATATGTAACCTATTCTCGCCATACCGATAGTCGAAATCCTTGGTTGATCATTAGTTGCCTATACTAGTTGGATGATTTGGGATTGTCTTAATTGTGTCGGGTTGGTGTATTCTCTATTGGGGGTAGATTGATGTCGTCATAATTATTGATTAAGTCTAAATTATTCGGAATAGCATGATTGTTATGATTTGTCAACAAATTTCAAAATTGTAAAAAGGGGGTACCAATTAGATAGGGTAAATTAGTTCATTAAAAAATAGAAAAGAGAATGAAAACAATGAAAAACAGAGAAAAATAAAAGAAAAAGAAGAACTTGGACTATCAATTGGTATTTCCCTAATCTTTGGCAAATTAAAAGTTGGTGCATAAGTTTAAACCAACAAAAGGTTCTTAAAGTGTTTATATCTTCATTTGAAGTTAGCAAAGTTCGTTAAAGCTAACATTGGTATGTATGGTGGTTAGAAGTCGTTTAGAAGGTCATACACCACAATGGTGTCGGTTTTATCATTCTATTGGGGAGTAATGTCGGGAGAACGTCTTTTGGGTTGTGGATAGATGGCAACTAGTGATATGGGCTGTGTTGGACTAGACTATATGTTAAACTTTGTGTTATTTCCTTTTAACACCAACTATATCCTAAATTTCCATACACATTGTTAATTACACTTGTAAGCCTTCAGATTTGTATGTTACAACCATGTTATTTACCTCTTTTTGATAGACGTTATATGGTGCTAGTGCCATGGCGACATAGGGACGATTCTATTACAAGCATATGGTTAAAATATATGCATCACGACTAGGCTTCGAGTGATTGATATAATATTTCAACCCAATAGTTTGTTAGTTGGAGAAAGTTAGTTGAGATGTTCTTCTTTCATTTGATTAAAGTGCTTAGTTGTGTTTTCAAGGCTTGTAGATCATTGAGATATTGTCAAACATTTCGATTTTTCATTTAAGATTAAAACTGCTTAACTATTCTTATGGTTTTGCTTCTTTTTGATAAATGTCATGTTTTTGTGATCAAGAACCAAAGGAATAAATGTTTTGAAATCTGAATTTGCTTGAGGACAAGCAAAGCTTAAGTGTGGGGGAATTTGATATCGACTATTTTGTATATAATTATTTTACGCAATATCATTTCTTTTATGTTTAAGTTATGATTATTTTGATAAGTATTGATACTTAATATGTGTATATTCGATTGTAGGATCATTGAAGGAGCATGCAAAAATAAGAGTTAATGTAATGATATTTGCAATAAAAATGGTTACTGGAAGATTTTTACATGTTCATATCATGAAGTATACTAGAAGTGTAGTTTTTAGCTCAAGTTTTGCACTACACTTTACAAGTCAGGAGAAGAAGTACTAACTAATGTTATGTGGAATTGGAATGAAAGTGCTGATGGACTTCAAAGAGTAGATTAAATTATGGATTTGGAAAAGACCTTGTGCTTGAAGCATGAGAAACCTTACGTGGGTATCTAGCCCAATAGTAATGAGGCCATGTGAAATTGAAGTCGGCTAAGATGAAAGTCGGTTGACATCAAATTCCTACAACAAAAACTATATATATCACATAATTAATTAGAAGTAGAGGGTGGTACGTGGGGATTTTGGCAGAAAGTGGAGCCGCAAAAAGGCTTCTTGCCTTTGGGATTTTAATTCGTGAAGGAGGTCGGCTAGGGGGTTACGAATTGGTGGAGGACCACAATTAATAAATAATTCGTACGTAGAAGGTTTTGTACGTTAGAGGGAAATTGGTCGGTTTGTGTGGGTCGGTTAGTGAGGAGCTCGGTGGGGTTTTGTAGCAAAAAAAAAAAAGGACTTCTCTCCTTTTCGACTCGACATCACAGCCACTGTTCGATCTTTCTACTTTATTTTCTTTTTATTATTAGTTATAATGATTTAAAGACTCTATAGCATAAACTCTTTTATCTTATTTATTGTTTTCATGTTTATTTGTCTTGTCATGCGTAGCTAAATTTTTAATCATATACTAAGATGAAGTGACACAATGAATGATGGTTGCACTATTTTTATAATTCAAGTTGATTTGATTTAACGTTGTGTCGTGATCTTAGCTTATTAATTCTTTGTTATTTAACTCTTAATTGCGGATAGTTTTTGTATGATCTTAGTGGTAACTAGGTTGTGTAAAAGTTATTTTGATTGCTTGGTTAGAAGCGATTGTTTCTATGACGGGTACGGTAGAAAGTAATTAATAGTTAATAAGAGTTAATGGGTTAATGGTTGGGTACAATCAATAGACACAATTGTTATCTAAATAACCAAAACAATTAGTTGACTAGGAAAGTTATGAAAGGCGTCTTAGGGTATCGGTCTTAGTAATGGAACTAGTTAATTAAGGGAGTTGAATAAAGTAACGAACTTGACGGGTACGGGGTGAGTCTTTGTTTAGTTCTCGGTTATTAATTAACATATTTGAATTGGTTCTTTATTTAAGTGCAACCTGAATTTGTAGTGTCATGGAGTCGAAGTAGATGATCTTTTAATTAATATTGATATTAAAATTTCTCTTTTCAATTAATTCTACGGAAATACTAACTCTTTTTAATTTTAAACTAACTTTTCAAAGATCAAGATGACGTGGTGTCTTTAAAAACCAAACTCTTTTTAGCTACTTTAAACTCGCTTACTTTTAATCAGTTCCTGTGTTCGATCCTGGACTTACCTTTAAACTATATTGCATACGAACGGGTCCACTGCCCGAGAGTGTGTAGTAGTCAGTTCTAAGGTAATTCTTGTTTATAAATTTAAGACTAGATTGTGCATATCAATAGCATTCACGTTGAAGGAAGGTACGGTGAAGTGCGTATTGACGCTTGATGGTTTCAGGGAGGCGCTCAGGTTAAATTATTTGCCTACCAACACCCCATATACACAAAGAAAAAAAGGGGTTAATTTCAGAGAAGTTTTACTTGCTACCGGCCACAACCAAATTCTTGATGATGATGGCAACTTGAAGACATCTGGCCACATCTTTATTGCTGGTTTCAAGGGGTGCTGGAGATATTTTTGGACACAAATTGTGGAGTATCTTGGAGGGAATAGTGGAGGATTGGATCAAATTTCGTTGATCCAAGTCGAGATGGGCTATTATCTCTGGCATGGGATGAAGGTGGACTTTGCTGAGATGCTTTTTGCTCAGCTGCTGACAAAGCTGAAGGGGAAGAGGAGCATTTATATTGCCTTCCTTAGATTTTTGAGTGTATGCTTTCTTGCAATTCTGGGAGAAGGATATTCTGACATCCTTCAGGAGAGCTCTCAGACGGACTTTTGCAAAGATCTCTCGAAGTTGACTGAGTCTGAGGACGAACCTGAACTTTCCCCTGCAATGCTTCAGGTGATACCCAGAGAGATGGAGGTTTCAAAGTCTGCGGCCAATGAAGAGACTCTTGGATCCAGCACAAGGGTTACTGAGGCACAAATGGTATCGTCTGAAGTTGTTCCACTTTTGACCAGTAACGATGCAGCTGCTAAAGCAGCTGCTGAACTGGGTGCAGGCTTGGATTCTGGGAATCAAGACCAGAGCATATCTGACCAGATTGTAAATATCTGGGATGACGATGAGCTTCCTGAGGGAAACCTCGAAGATTTTGAGTTCGATGAGGACTTATTGAGGGAGAATCTTTCAGATTCTGAGCCAACCCTCAACCCTATTGAAGAACCTATGTCACCACCCCTTTTGGAACAACAACAACAACAAAATATTATTGATCTTGATCCACCTTATCAACCACCACCAATTTCTCATCAACATCCTTTGTTTCCCCAAGGCACAACACCAGCTTATGTTACATCTGCTGTTTTTCAACCACCTCTTCAATTCCTTCACCCTCAAATTCATGTTGTTCCACTAAGGAGAACGTATGATCTGCCAGGAGATCAAGAAAAGGAACTGGATTTTGAGACCGAGTCTGATGGTCCCTCAGAAAGAATTTTGGAAAGAACTCTGGCAAGCATTAGGACAACTCCCTTTGTTGCTTCAGCTTCCACTTCGTCTGCTGCACCTCTGAGCATGGAAGCTCAGCTAGAGAAGTCACAAACTGAAGTCCAAAACCTTCTCATTCAGGTTGAGGGCTTATCTAAATCTCTAGCTGCCAACACCAAGTCTCTGGTCGATTTGAAGGGTGCCTAGGTTGTTATGGGTACTGAATTTACAAGAATTGCAATAAATGAGAGCTTGGTGGTTGGGAAGTTACATGAATTAGTGTCAGCATGTAATGGTTTGAGTAGGGCAATTGGTGAAGCTTTCAAGTTGACCAAGAGGGATGTGCAGAGTTCAGTTGTTGCGAATCTGCAATCTTGGATACTTATGATACAAAACTCTTTCTTGGCACTTGAAAAAGAAGTTGGTGAGTTGGTTAAGAAACCAAGTGTTGATGAAGAGTCCCTTGGTGCCTCTGTTGGTGGAAAGGTTTCTGAGACACTGAAGTCCATATTCTCTGAAGATCTTATTTCTCAGATTTCAGTGTCGGTGGCAGAAAAGGTTGAAGAGAGGGTCAGGTTGATGGTTTCTGAAGTCTCCAAAGCAACAAATGACAAGGTTGACAAAGCTGTTAATGAAATGAAGAATTCTATGTCAACTCTTGATCAACAAGTTCAGAACCAGTCAAAGCAACTGGATGAAATCCTGGCCCTGCTCAAGAAAGCTCCTGAAGTTGTTACTCCTCCTCCCTCTGGTGCTTTATCTGATGAAGAAAAGGGATTGCTGAAGGAATTCCTGGAGCATGAGAAGCTGAACCTGAACTCTACATTCAGATTAAGAGCTCAGTTTGCCACCATGTCTAAGGGTATTTCTGACAGTATTACCCAGCAGAATTGGGAACCTCTGCAGGGCATGCAGAAGGCCATTGATTTATATGCTAGGATGCCTGCGGAGATTCCCAAAGGGGGAAGTGATGTGCCAATTGGTTTGCTAGCCAGCTCTCAAGAATTAATAAAAGCAACCAAGAGGCAATCTGAATCTGAGGGGGAACAACTGAGGAAACAATTTGAACCCCAACCATCTGAACAAGCTAGGAAAGACAAAGAAAAAGGGGACCAAGGACTCTGGTTTTGTTGTTGGGGAAAATGTGGATGAGCATGGTTATCCATTGCCAGATTTAGATGCTGACCAGAAAAAGTTGGAAGCCCTTCAAAGACAAGTCTCCAACCAGTTCATTATGTGGAGAGAAACCAAAGAAAGAGAAAGGGCCCAACACTTGGCAATGGGTACCATTGATCTAGTAGATGCTGCAGCTCTTGGCCTCACTAATGAAAGATATCAGAAGATCAAGCATGATGCAAGAATGCAGAAGGCCTTGGTGGAAATGGCCGAATATGAATATGGAATGAAGTATTCTCCCTTAGAACAAAAGCTGGACCATCTCACTTTCAAAATATCTATTGAAGATCTGGTAAAGAATAGGAAGAAAGAGATGGAGATCAAAAAGAAAGAAATTATGTCCAGTGTTCTGAAGGCTGAGAAGGAAATCTCTAGGCCACCTCAGAAGCCCAAACTAACTGGCCCAAGGACAACAAGAAAGCATGCTCGAGACGCTGACCTCTCTACATTCATACCTATTTCTAAAGAAGTTGCTCAGGTAAAGGATAAACATGAAAAGGATTAGTATGATTATTATATGAAACACAGGTGCCATCCTGCAAAGATCCTTGATGTGCAAATTCTGAAGAATGATGGTTTAAAACTGTTCAATCTGATTGTGAAAAGAGATGGTAGAGCAGAAGAAGAATATGAGCAGGTTTCGGTGCATAAGTTTGGGTATTCTGAGCACAAGGAGATGATCAATGCTCTGAAAGGAAAACCAAAGTCTCATCTGAATGGCGCCTGGATGCTGAAGATCCAACGGAAAATGAAGGCCAAAGTTGAGATGGAGGAAAGACTATTTGGGAAGATCAGCTCTCCAAAGAGAAAGGCTACTGAAGCACCTTCTGGCTCAAGGCCTGCGAAGAAGTAGTTGTATCTTTTTGTAAATATTTGTACTTGTAGATATTTTCCATTTCATTTCTGTACTTGTAACTGAACAATCATCTCAGTATCTTTTATATAGTTACAAGTTACATCATATTATTAGGAAATAGTTTAAGTAAGAAAACAAACAAGAAAATTTTCTTAAGGAATCATGATCTATGAGATGTCCTTAGAAATATTTTTACAACTTAAACAAAAACTTGTATTTTTAGACTTACAAACTTGTATAGATAGAAGTCTAAAATACATGAACTATTTTAGAACAAATAGGGGGAATTTGTTAGGTCGAAAATCGACTAAGTATGATTTGTTCAAAATAGTTGAAGTTCAGTGAAGAAAGCTTGCTCAGAATTCTGAAGTCATTCAGAATAAAGCTCACTGAAGCTTCACTTCAGATTCAGAATCAACCTACAATGAAGACGTTCAGACTAAAGTCAAAGACTAAAGACTGAAGAAGAAGATCATCTCAGAAGCAGAGCTCAGAGAAGATCTTACCTGAAGTTGAATCTAAAGAGGCTCAGTGAAAAAGTACTTACAACACTTTTTCACTGATTACGAGGAAAGTCTTTTTGCAGCTTTAACTACCTTTACCCGGTTAATTACTCTCAACCTGGGATTGGGAAAGTTTTAGCAAAAGGTTGGGAATAAAGTATGTCAAGTCACATCAAAGAAACTTACATACCTTACCTTAAACAAACATGCTATGGATTTGTCCCACAAATCCATAAATGCATCCAACCATATTTGTACGGCATATTGCCATGTCATCAAGACATGTTTGCCTATAAATATAAGACTTCGCACACTTGCAAAACTGCTTGGAACTTTGGCAATTGCAATGTGTGATATTACTCTAAGTATTCTTATGAGTAATTCCTTGTCGCATAGATCATTTGTATTTCTAGGGTTGTTTAGATATTTTCACAAGTGTGATTATCTTTGTTCCGCAACAACTCTTGTATTTTGTTTATAGCAATAAATAAAATACATTGAAAAATACATCTCGACTCATTGCCATAATACTTGATTATATTTAGTAATTTATATAGTTTCAAGCAATCGTACTTTATTATTCTTATCCATTATCTGGATCGTAATTCTAACTAGTCTTATCTAGTTTCGATTTACTTTCCAGTCGGGTTTCTTGATATAACTTGTGATTATTATTGTCTAACCTCATATCTTGTTATATCTTGATCTCTTGTAGATCTTGTTTAGGTGTACTCACAGTTTGACACACAAACTGACACTTATTAGAAAAATAAAAATAAATAAAAGTAAAAATAAAAATAAAAATAAAACTAAGCTACTTTATTTATGTACAAGAAATCTTAAGTTTATGCAGATTAGATCAGATTAGCATTTACATAAGTCTGCATGTGAGAAATAATTCTCTTATTATTAATTATGAACAGTGACCCAACCACGATTACGGTATATTTGTCCTTTTAAACACTCGGTACTTCCAGTTTCCTTTTAGATATGACACTTTCATTCATTTCATTTGCATAACAATATCACATTTAACTTTTATGCTCATGATTGGTAGAGGTTTTTGCCTATACATTGAACAAATCCTATAGTAATGCTAGATATTTCACAAAATTTAAGGACAAGATCAAATCATTACTGAAAAGCAAGCATTCTTAGCTATATATCTGAATATGTTTCCCACAAGAACATTGTATAATTTAAGTTCAGATTAAGGAAACCTTGCTACTTTATGTCTACCAATATATCCCAAATTGTAATCACTGAACTAAGCAGTTATATTACGATTAAGCAGACTTAAAAGCTAAGTATCCTCACTTCTAATCATCTTACAGCATTAACTTAAATCTCTCCCATATTTTTGTCATTTTCTCATTTTTCACATTTTTATGATTTTCATGACACTAAGAACTCTATTTGTATTTTTATGACTCTAGCTATTTACAGACACAAACTTACAAAATTAGTTCTTTGAGAGATTTAATATGAATCAGCATTTTTCATCCCATTGAGAAGAATTAACTTCTCAAATCGAGCCTTATCAAATGCTTTGGTATACAGATCAGCTAAATTATCATCGGTTATAACCTTTTCCAAATGAATTAATTTCTTTTGGGCACAATCACGCAAGAAAAGATGCCTAATATCAATATGCTTGGTGACCTTATGCATGACAGGGTTATTTGTAATGTCTATAGCTGACTTATTGTCTATTCTAATAAGAGTATCAAGAAAATCCATACCGTAGTCACGAAGTTGTTGCTGAATCCACAATACCTGGGAACAACAGCTACCAGCAGCCATATACTTTGCCTCACATGAAGACTGAGCAACACATGTCTGCTTCTTGCATTGCCACGATACTAATCTCCCTCCTAACAATTGACAACCTCCAGTCGTAGACTTTCTGTCATTGTTACAACCGCCAAAATCCGAATCAGTATATGCAACAAAATCAAACGTTCCTCCCATTGGATACCATAGACCAAGCCCTTGGTTTCCCTTAAGATAACGTAGAATACGTTTTGCTGCAGTCAAATGTGACTCTTTCGGACTAGTTTGAAATCTAGCGCAAAGACAAACAACAAACATAATATCTGGACGCGAAGCAGTCAGATACATCAATGAGCCAATAATAGCACGATAATAAGTTGCATCCACAAGTTCATCTTTCGGATCAAGCACTCCTAAACCATGATTTTGCTGAATAGGAGTACCATATGTCTTGGACTCTAGCATTTGAAACCTCTCCAAGATGTCATCGACATACTTAGACTGGGGAATAAAGAATCCATATTTCCGTTGATCTACTTGTAGTCCGAGGAAAAATTGTAACTCCCCCATAGCACTCATTTCAAATACATTTTTCATGCTCATTTCAAACTCTTTGCACATCTTTTATATTAGATGAACCAAAAATGATATCATCCACGTAAACTTGTACAATTAGATAATCTCGCTTCTTCCATTTGATAAACAATGTGCTGTCTATCGATCCTCTTGTAAATCCATTTGTCAACAAATGTGTCGACAATTTTTCATACCACACTCTGGGTGCTTGATGTAATCCATAAAGAGCCTTATCCAAACGATATGCTCTTCTTGGATAATTTGGATCTTCAAACCCTGGTGGTTGGAAAACATACACTTCTTCTTTAACTTCTCCATATACGAAGGCACTCTTAACGTCTAACTGATACACATTTATACCTTTGAAACTTGCAAAAGCTAAAAATAACCTTATAGCTTCAATCCTAGCAACTGGTGCAAAAGTTTCGTTATAGTCATATCCTTCTCGTTGTGCAAACCCTTGAACAACCAAACGTGCTTTATATCTAGTAACGATCCCTTTGTCATCTCGTTTGCATTTATATACCCAACGAGTTCCAATCGGTTCTTTACCTCTAGGCACATCCACTAACTCCCAAACTCCAAGTTTTTCAAATTGAGCTAATTCTTCTTGCATAGCTTCAACCCAACATGGATCTTGAAGTGCTGCCTTAACCTTCTTAGGTTCAACTTGTGAAATGAAACCAGAATTCAAACACTCAGTTATCAATCCGGTGTTTTTCACTTCACAAAACAAACTAGTTAAATCCTTATTCAACTGATTTCTAGTTCGAACAGGTTCTGTAGCATTTCCAAGAATATTTTCAACTAGGTGATCCTTATTAATTCGATATTGAGGAACCAAATCAACATTCAAACTTTCTCCTAAATTTGTTCTAATCTGAAACTCAGGAGAGCTGAAATCATCTTCCGATTCTTCAGAAATAGGATCATCATCAGGCAGTGTAACCTTCGATGGAGTAGGTGGTGTAGTGTTTGCGGGTTCATTATTGTCTGAATCTAGTGTCTTATCCTTGTCCTTACCACTTTCATCAACATCAGTAGTAGACTGAACATTGGTTGGAGTAGTATCGACATTCCGAGTAGGTGTAAATGTAGGAGTATTATCCATGTTATCTCTTAAAATAATCACATCATCAACTGTCTCAGGATCTGAATAAGAATCAGGACCATGTAGTGAACTAAACACACTATCATAATCGAAGTTTTTGCCACATCCAGAATGTATAGCGGGCTTATGACTGACAATCTTGACATTTGTTCCCAAATCAACTTTGTCGGTCTGTTTGTTGTAAACCCGTCGAATTGATGTTCCCGGTTTATAACCCATGAGAAATCCCTCTTCAACTTTTGAATCAAACTTTGACTGAGCTAGATACTTCAAGAAAGTACACGGTACACCAAATGGTTCAACATTCTGTAAATTCGGTTTCTTCTTATGTAGAAGCTCATAACATGTCTTATTATGACGCTTAACTACAGTAACCCTATTTAAAATATGACAAGCTGTATTCACCGCTTCCGCCTAAAACATAGTAGGAAGCCCTGAATCTGCAAGCATAGTTCTGGCTGTCTCGATTAGAGTCCTATTCTTCCTTTCAGCAACTCCATTCTGTTGTAGTTCATACGGAGAACTGTATTGATGTTGGATTCCCTTTGACAAACAAAAGACATCCATCACATTATTCTTGAATTCAGTTTTGTTGTCACTCCTGATTCTCTTAACACGAACTCCATAAATATTTTCAGTTTCGACAAAGAGATTTATCAAAATACATCCCACTGATACTTCTTACATTTACTGGACCAAATAAATCCATGTGAAGTAACTCGAAAGGATTGGCAATAGAAATTTCTTGTTTCGGTTTATGGGCAGACTTTTGCTGTTTACCTTTCAGACAAGGTACACATTTGTCTTCCATTCCAAACCGCTTCATGGGAACGCCTTCAACCAAACCATGTTTGACAATGTCATTCATCTTTCGGAAATTGATATGTCCCATTCTTCTATGCCATAGTAACGATTCAGATTCGTTTGCTTTTGATAACAAGCAAACAGACTCCTCTGGATTATCAACACCTAACACAAGGCCATAGATGTCTCTCTTCCTAGGAGCTTTCAGCAGGATCCAGTCTTTAGGAATAATATATCCCGGTTTCAATATAAGTGCTTCTTTTTCATTAAAATGGACAGTATTACCCTTGTCACAAATCTGAGAAACACTTAATAAATTATGTGATAACTGTTCCACATAATTGACTTTCTCCAGCGTGATCTTCCCATTGACAACATCACCTTGGCCTGAGATGTTGCCGTCCTTGGGACCAGCGAAACTAACGTACGAACCATTTACGTCTTCATAGTTGGACAAAACGTTCTTGTCCCCTGTCATGTGCCGAGAGCATCCACTGTCAACATACCAAAGACTAATAGGCTTCCTTGGTTCTCCCTGCACATTAGACGATAAGATGGTTAGTTTCTGAAGGGAACCCAAACCTTTTGAGGTTTAGGTTTGCCGAATTCATCTCTAATGATTAATTCGGTCCAATATCCATCGCTCTTTAATGGAGCCTTGGATGAAGATGGTGTCATAGACTGTTTCATAGGTGAGGTGAAACAAGTCTTAGGAGGAGAATTCCTTGGTGAGAAAGTACCAAATCTAGGTTGACTCCCTAATCGATCGTAGAATTTAGACGAACTATTAATTCTAACAGGTGGGGATCGATTTTGTTGAGTCATCTTCCTAGGTGAATTACTCCTTTGAGGTGTACGAGAACGACTCAGACTTACACTACTAAAAGTAGTATTCTGTGAAGGTCCTTGTCGTTTTGGAGTTTTAGATCTATTGACACTTTTCCTTTGATTTGTAGCAATAGACTCTCCATATGAAACATTTCTAAGTAACTTAACATAATTCTGTGCATTTTTATTATCTGGATTCCTTTTTGCATACTCCTCATAATAATCCTTTTTATATGCACTCATAAACATTGGTGAAGTTACTTGTTCAACTAGTTTACCCTTCCCGTTAGTATTAGGAACATCATTAACATCCTTTGACTTGACTTGACTGTCATTCTTAGGATTCTTGACCTTCCTATTTGGACATTCAATAGCTATATGGCCTTTCTCACGACAAGTATAGCATTTCTTTACTTGCTGTTTTCTAGATTGACCATTCTCTATTTCAGGGATTGGTATACCATACTCCTTCATTTCGTTTATGGTATCAAGCGTTTGAATCGCTTCTTCCATATTTGTTATTGGATTAAAAGGAGCATAATGTCTATCCTTATATGGAATTTGTTCAGCTAACTATTCTTCTTTATTTTCTACACACCAAACTTTATCAATTATTGCTTTAGGTTCAATCTTATTTATAGATACTTCTTTATCATAAAACACTGTATCACAGTTTTTCAAAGTATAGTATACTACTTCACTGGATTAAAAACTAATTTAGTTTGTTGGTGATCTTGTAGAAGTAAATCGGAATCTTTAGACTCATTACCTTCCTTTTCACGGATAACATTTTCATCAATTGAACTAGTTGAAGTTTCTTTTAGTTTCAATATTTCTTGTTTTAATTCTGACACCATTTTACATACATCAATTATAGAAGATAAAGAACATGATACCTTCTGATCTACAGCCTTGCAATCTGCCATGTATGCAACGAAGTCTTAGGTTGTCATACCTTCAGGTATCTCAAAGTTCTTCATCTGTTCTTCGATGCTCTGTATAGAAATGTCATCAACAGGATTTGATGACTCTTTCTTTTCTTCAGATGCTTTCATTGCAGTCATTTGTTCACTCTCAGATCTTACTGTCTCGGAAACATTACACATATTCTTCTGTACTGTCTCAGATGCACTTTCTTCACTTGAGTATACAGCATAATCAATCGTTGCGGCTACCTCATCATATAATTCTACCATATAGGCATGATTCGAGGTATCATCGGATTGTGTATCCCATTGATAAGTACCATCTGGATTTTGAACAACAACAGCCTTTGAATCCGAAAAAGGTGATGAAACAGGCTATTGTGGAGTAACAGGATATGTAATCATTGCTTGCGTCTTATGATTATTTGGTGTAACACCTCCTTGATTATAATTTTGACGACCAGCAACAATATTATCAATCCTTTTAGGCCTTTGACACTCTCTTGCAAAATGACCAAATCCATCGCAATTATAACATTTCACCTTGGATTTGTGAAAACCTTTAGTGCCATTACCTATAGGTCTACCAGTTCTCTGAGTGAACCTTCTGACTTTAATGGTAAGCATAGCAAGCTGCCATTGTAGATCCATTTCTTCTAAATCATCAGGATCTATTTGATTGTAATCCTCATCAATTACTGCAGGATCAGTAACCTTTCCTCCAATAAATACTTCATGAGCATTACAAAAGGCTGAGTAGATACTCATTCTTCCCTCTGCAGAACTCATACTCATTGGCATAGAATGGAAAGATTAAGCATTGCTCTTAACATTTGAATTTGTATTGTCATAAGCAACATATCCGGCAATACCATCAGCATCTACTATTGGTGAAGCTTCTGCACCACTTAGAAATGCATTGTTTGCTGAGCTGGAACTTGCTAAATGAACAGACTTAGCATGATATAAGGATGGATCTTGTGTAAAATCCGAGTGAGTATCCTTAATCCTTCTCTTCATATCTCTGTTCTTTAGCTTAGAGACTACCTTCTCAAAATCCCATGTACTGTATTCCTGATCATCATGAAGTTGATGAACATAATCAGTCCACGTTTTAGGCAGTGAATCTAGAAACTTATCAACCAGCTCAGTTTGAGGATAAACAACTTCGAAGTATGACAATTCAGTGGTTAGATGACTGAATCGAATAATAATTTCATCAAGAGATTCCCCTTTCAGTCCATTAAAGGCTTCATATTGACGCTTGAGAAGCTTGATACGATTTTTCTTCAAAGTTACATCACCCTCACAGTATCTTTCTAGAGCATCCCATAAATCCTTTGAAGTTGTGTACTTTTTAAACAGATGTACACTATCGTGAGGCAATGCCATAGTCAGAGTTGACAAAGCCTTCAACAGCGTATCTTTTACGTTCTTCAATAGGCATATCAGCATAAGTATACCTACTGATTATTCCGTTCTTCTCATATGAAGGCCAATCAAAACCTTGAGTTACTACTAGCCACATTTCCATGTCAGTGAGACGAATGTAGTCTTCAAAACGTCTCTTTCACATCGAATAATTTTCCATATGGAGGTGTATTACCTCGACCAACCTCATGATCGTGCATGATCATCTGGTAGATTAGTAAGGCATTGAGTGAGTTTGCGGCAGCTGGTAAAGTCGTCATTTCGAGTATTTTGAATTCAAATACCACGAAATAACACTAAGTTCGTGTGGCACGAAGGACACGTGGCACGAAGTACACGAAGCACGAAGTCACGTGGCACGAAGCACGAAGTCACGTGGCACGAAGCTAACACGAAGCACTAGTCACGACCTAAGTCACGAAGAGTGGTTCGCGCTGACATGGCATGAAGTTAACACGAAGTTAACAGAGTACGCGAACACGAACACGAAGTTCACTTCGTGCTGACGTAAGCACGAAGTAGCACGCGAAGGAGAGCACGAAGAGGCGAATTAACACGAATTTTGAACGAAATTGCAATCAATAGCCAATCAAATGATCTTAAACCTTCTGGTAATCAACCTTAGGGTTCTGATACCACTTGTAAGGTGCCCTATTATTGCGTGGATCGTAATAAGAAGCAATTTGTTATGTCAAAAGTGCGGAATCCTCTTGAGATAACTAGATTGCTATTGCCTTTCGTTGATTAATGAGCAATTAACCAACCTAAGGAGATGTACAAGGCTTGTGGTTCGTGTAGGAGGCTACACGAAGGAACAACTAACCTTAGCTCGTAAATTCGTAAATAACTCTCAAGAATTCGAAAACGATTAACCTAATTCCGTAGATTAGGTCTTGTATTTATACTAGTTACGTATTGGATCGTGTGGGCAAAGGCCTTAATTACGTATTAGGCCTGAAACAATTAACAACCGATCTACCTCGTGCTGACGTCAGCACGAGGTTCATCCTACATGCTGATGACGTCAGCACGAGGGACGATGCTTTGTTCTTTGTTTGACTTTGTTTGACTCGTACATAACATCCAATCACCGTTTAAGTGTTCTACGACACTTATAAACCTTGATTCTATGTTCTTGTACCTGTAAAACAATATATAACACACAAACACAATACAAAACATAAACAGATATAATATAGAAGTTCAAACGTAATCATTAAATATCAACATAAGTTCTTATTTAAATGATTACACACAAGTTCTTAAAAACATAAACGATAATCAAATCTATGTTGCGATTGTCACACCGAATTCTGCATCTACAAATATAGATGCTACACGAGAGGTTGACCTTGGAAGATTTAATATACCTCCGGTGCAGCAAGATCATGAGTTTATTGTTAATAGACTAATTCCAGTTTATAGAGGACATACTGGTTTGATGATACGTGATACGTATAAACCATCGATGTTTTGGGAATATGTCTCAGACAAGGATGCACCCAAATACTTCTCAGTGATACAAAGTTGGTTCTATGATCACATAATCAAATGGTTTATTATCAAGAGAAAGGAGGGTTGCCAGTTGTTGATGCACGTTGATGTGACAACAGCAACTTAGATTTGATCTGTCTTTTAGATTAAGACATTATGTTATTTTATGTCGTATCTATATATATGTAATTGATAGATTATGGACTTTATGTTTTGGTAATGATCAATTACATGTTTTGGTGTTATATATATGTTATGTATGATGTTTGTTGTGTGTTATACAAGTACAAACATAATATGTGTTAGGATTCCTTAAGATGAAACACTTAGGAATATAACCAAGTATTACATCTAACGAAGATAAGGAATATCTTCGTTAGAGGCAAACGAAGATAAACTTCGTTTGGTGCAAACGAAGATTAACTTCGTTACATGGACTGGGCTGCTAAGTTCGTAAGAACAAAGCCCAGCAAGCCCAGTTTCGATCTGAAACATATATATACGAATGAATACCCTAAATTGAGGATCACATTCGACATACACATACACCAGACCACTAAGTTCGTTCTATAGCATATAGAAACGAATATAGCACCATACGGCTGATTATTTACTTGATAATTAGCGATATACACGATTACTAATCAAACTAGTTATCTCGTGAGGATTCCGCACTCACGACATAACAATAGACGATCTCGAGAGCAATCTGTAGCTATCGAGGGACTCACAATTGGTATCAGAGCCAATCGATATCTTATCGAAGGTTCGAGATCGTTTGTTTGATTATTTTCTCTCAAAACAAACTCCCGATACCCTAACTGTCGCTAAGTTCGTTTTTTCAAACGAATTTAGCAAACGAACTTAACCTCATCTTCGTTTCCAATCTCTTCAAACGTATTTCGCTTTATTTTCGTTAAGTTCCTTCAAACGAATTTAAAGTTATCTTCGTTCATCCTCACTTCACGAATTTAACTTTATCTTCGTTCAATTCCTTCAAACGAAGTTAGACCTATCTTCGTTTCTTTCCTTCAAACGAATTTAATCCTATTTTCGTTAAGTTGCAGCTAACGAATTAAAACAATGGCTTCCTCTTCAACCAACACTGCTGTTGCACAATATCTGAATTCTCTTGTCTATCATGATCATCTCGTTGGACGTACAAATTCTCCACCGAAGTTAGTTTCATTGGCCGACTTCTGGGCGTGGAGAGGCCGATTTGAAGATTATATTCAACGAGAAGATTTGAACATGTGGATAATGATCACCGAAGGATATGAATGGCCAAATCTTACTGTAAACGGTGTTACAACTAATTACAAGGTAGGAGAGTTAAAAGGAGAAGAAAAATCTATGTATGCTATTGAAGTTAAGGCTCTTTCTACTCTTCGGATGTGCATTCCTCAAGAATTAGTGCACCTGTATCCTAAACAGGAGTACAAAACTTCAAAGCAATTGTTCGATGCTATTGAAGCTCACTGTGAAGGTGATCCATTATTGAAGCAAAACAGAATTAAGATGCTTAAGAAACAATTTGACTGTTTTAATGCTACCAAGAACGAACAAGTTGAGGATCTTATATTAAGATTTCAACATCTTCTTGCTGAGTTAGCTTATTTTGATCTTAAGTACACTCCTACTGAGATAGTGCATAAATTCTTGGATGGTTTGCCGAAAGCTTATAAAGAGTTTCGTCATGGATTGCAAGAAAGAGCAGATTATGCATCTCTTCGTATAGATGGTGTTATATCCACATTAAGAAACAGAGAAATGAAGGATAAGGCAAAGGATCTCCAAGACAACTTCACACAAGATCCATCTCTTTATCATGCCACTATGAAAAATCCGACAGCTGATGTTAATGCATTCTTTTCTGGGGTTGGTACTTCTGGCACGAAAGAGAGTTCTAATTGTGTTATGGATGGAGATGATTTTGCTGGTTTCATGGCTTCTGATGCTGGTTACAAGGCTAGAAAGTCTAATGAGAGTGCAAAGCCTGGAAATATGACGTTTGGTAACATTTCATCTACTTCTGCTGGTTACAAGTCTATGCCCATGGATATGAAATCTGCTGAGGGAAGGATGAATGTATTTGCCGCAATGTGTGCTGCACATGAAGCTTTTGTTGCAGGAAGGATCACAGATCCAGCACTCATTGATGAAGATTATGACCAAATAGATCCTGATGATGTTGAAGAAATGGATCTGAAATGGAATTTGGCGATGATCACCAGGAGAGTGCAAAGGTTTATGCAAAGAACAGGTAGAAAGCTTATTGGGGGTACTCAGGGCTTCGACAAGTCAAAGGTTAAGTGCTATAACTGCGATGGCTTTGGACATTTTGCCAAGGAATGTCAACGACCAAAGAGAGATGTCAATATTACCCCTACACGACAAGATAGGGGTGGTAATCGTCCATTTAATCAGAATACAAGTAGAGCTCTCTTGTTGACTGATGATACTACTGGAAATGGCAATGACAAGGCTATCGTAGCTGCTCAACCTGATGGTTCTTATGTTTGGAATCTTCCACAGGATGAGACCAATAATGCTTATCTGGCTGAAATAGTTGATGATATGGCTCAGATAGTAGATTCTGTTGATGATTTCTTGGACACCACAGTTTACCACAATGATGAGCATTTGTATGAAAATGTTCAGAGCTCGAACATGGAATCTTCTGCTGAGGTATATGATACTGATTCTGAGTCTGATGAAGAGGTTGAGGTTGATGATATGAAAGATTCTGGAGAGGTGAAAGCTGCTGAGATCAAAGACGATTCTGCTACAGAAAAGGTTGAAAAGACAACTGAAGAGCAGATGAAGGAGTATGAAATTCCAGCAGGCATGAGTGTGGATGACTTTGTTGCTTACATGGCAGACTGCAAAGAAGCAGATCAACAGGTATCTTACTCTCTATGTACTATTGTTCATGTTTGCAAAATTGTTAATCGAATGTTTGATGAAATTGAACAAAAGAATGAACAAATTAAGCAATTAGAATCTGTTGTCAATGTTGCTCATGAGGAAAGAGATAAGTTGATTAAAAAGGATCTAACTGTCACTGATAGAGAAAAATTCTTAAAAGATAGGATTAGATCTTTAGAGTCTGACATTAGTGCTATGAAAGACAAAGTTAAACATGTTGTGGCTGTAGAAAGAGTAGGTGGTGAAGCTTATGCATTGTTAGCTAAAAAATGTGCTACAATTGAGAAAGAACTTGCTGATGCTAGGATAGAAATAGTGGACTTACAAGCTAAGGTTGATTCTGCTAGACATGATGAGATTTTAATGCATATGAAAAAGTTTGAGGATTCTCCATCTCAGAGTTCTGACACTACTAAGGTTTCTTATAATAGCATGCCTCCTCCTTTCAACAATAACTATACTCCTGTAGAACCTAATATTCCTGAAGTCCTACTTCAACCTAGTGTTGATAATGGAAAATCGAAAGACTCAACTCCTAAAACCCAATATTCCTGAAGTCCTACTTCAACCTAGTGTTGATAATGGAAAATCGAAAGACTCAACTCCTAAGTCAAATTTGACTGAGGAAACAACGGAGTCTAAAGGAGTTACTTCTCAACCTACCAAGGAAGAGAAATTGAAAGGTGTCGTCCTAGATTCGTCCACTTCTTATGGTCAGAAAGACAGTATTACTCACTTTACACTTCGAAAAAGTAGTAGGGTCTACACTGAGTTAGAATTTCCATTAGCATCTATTGACCCTAAGAGGATTGATAAAGTCTGGGATGTTGATATTAAGGATATGAAGCGATTAAGTCAGTTGCGTCAAACTCCTTTACCTAAGCAGTCTAGGGATAGCAAATCTGAAGATGAATTAGTTGTTAATGTAAAAGCAACTAAGGTTTTGAAGCATATACTAATGCCTGCACGTAAGAAGTCCCCAAGTAAGTCTAGGATATCACCGACCAAACGAGACCATGAGGATTCTAGAAAAACAAGTAAGTCAGTGGACACTAGTGAATCTGTAAGTACCAATAATAAGGTAGATACAAAGAAAAAGGCTAAGGTCCTCTCTTGCTTTGCTTGTCATGAAAAAGGTCATGTTTACAGTGTATGTCCAAATCGACCTCGGAGATTGGGTTCTCTTTCAAAGGTTTCCACCTCGGAAGGAAAAAGGGGGTTGGGTAATGTTAAACAGGTTCATGAGACTTAAGTTCAATCTTCTACAAAACCGTTTACTATACCTCACCGACGTGAATCTCCACCAAAAGGTTCATCCCCTAAGGAACCAAGATTCACTACCCCCAGTGGGAGTTCAAGTCGGTCACAAACACCTCCAAGTCGTAATTCATTTTATGACAGAATTCGCTCAAGTGTTAGACCTTCTTTTGGCCCTCATTCCCCAAGACCTTCTCCGACGAGAGGTCAGAAGTCTTCTCCAGTGAGAAGACAAGTTGAGAATCAAGTCACACCCACGGCTTCTAGCAATGGATATTGGACTGAACTGATTCTCAAGGATGAGAAGGGACGACCCAAACCTATGAAGGTTTGGGTCCCCAATGAAAACTAATTTTTCTCATTTTATGTGCAGGGAGTTCCTAGGAAACCAATTCATTTGGGGTACCTTGACAGTGGATGCTCTAGGCACATGACAGGGGACAAGAAGCTCTTGTCCAATTATACTGGTATAAATGGGTCGTATGTTAGTTTTGCTGGATCCAAGGGCGGCAACATCACCGGTCAAGGAGATGTCGCCAATGGACAACTTACTCTAGAAAGAGTTAACTATGTGGAACAACTTACTCACAATCTAATGAGTGTCTCACAGATCTGTGATAAGGGCAACAATGTTCATTTCACAGAAAAGGAGGCATACATCTTGAAGCCGGGTTTCGTTATTCCAGAAGAGTGGATAATGCTCAGAGCTCCTAGGAAGAGAGAAATCTATGGCTTACTTTTAGGTGTTGATAATCCAAAGGAGCCCCTTTGTTTGTTGAGCAAGGCAAATGAGTCTGAATCTCTCCTATGGCATCATAGAATGGGACATATCAACTTTCGGAAGATGAATGAACTTATTAGTCTTGGGTTAGTTGACGGTGTGCCAGTTAAGAAGTTTGGGATGGAAGATAAGTGTGTACCGTGTTTGAAAGGAAAGCAACATAAGAATCTGCATAAATCAAAAGTACTCAACACTATTTCCAAACCATTTGAATTACTTCATATGGATCTCTTTGGTCCTGTGAACAAAAGAAGCATTGCAGGGATGTCTTACTGTTTGGTGATCACTGATGATTACTCGAGGTACTCATGGGTATTCTTTCTGAAGACCAAGGATGAGACCGCAGAACGATTTATGGATTTTATTAAGCAAGTTGAAAATGTCCATGGAGTCAAAGTTAAGAGAATCAGGAGTGACAATGGTACTGAGTTCAAGAATAATACTATTACTGTATTTTGCTTGACCAAAGGAATTCAACATCAGTACAGTGCACCATATGAGCCACAACAGAATGCCGTGGCTGAAAGGAAGAACAGGACATTGATTGAGACAGCCAGGACGATGCTTGCTGATTCAGGGCTTCCTATTACTTTCTGGGGAGAGGCAGTGAATACAGCTTGTCACATTCTGAATCGGGTTTTGACAGTTAAACGGTTTAAGAAAACTAGTTATGAACTTTTGCACAACAAAAAGCCCAATTTGCAGAATGTTGAGCCTTTCGGTGTTCCTTGTACTTTTCTTAAAACTCTTCCTCAAGGGAAATTTGAACCTAAATCTGAGGAGGGTTTCTTTCTGGGTTATGTACCAAGTACACCGATTAGGCGTGTGTATAATCAAAAGACTGGCAAAGTAGATCTTGGTACAAATGTCGTAATTGTCAGTCATAAACCTGCTGTACACATTGGTCCTGCTAATAATTTTGATTATGATGGTGTCTTCAGTTCTTTTCGTGGTCCTGTTTCTTTTGCAAGTGTTCCGACTGTGGAGGATGTCGTTACTCTCCATGATCCTCTGGATGGTAGACCGGTTTCTGGTTCTTCTTCTGCTTCCTTACCAATAGTTGAGCCTACTTCTGAATCTGGAGAATATAGTGGGACAAAAGTAGCAGATTCTACCTTAGAGCCTGTTCCTATAGTTCCTACTAATCCCTTGCATATACCTGTACCTGATTCTCCTTTCTATGATACTGATGACACGGAAGGTGAAAATCAGGAGGAGCCTAAAACTCCAGATTATAAAACTCCAGAGCAACATGTGCAGACAAACTTGGGAGATGATCTTTTAGTTGATAAGGTTCCTCAAACTAGGGTTAACAAGGATCATCCAGTCGAGCAAATCATTGGTGATGCTTCTGCCTCTGTTCACACGAGGAATCAATCTAAGAAACTGTCGTGTATGTTTGCTGAAGTTAAGGATACTGGGGCAATTACTTGGTACTTGTATTATTGCTTTATCTCTCAGGTTGAGCCTAAAAATGTTGGCATGGCTCTTAAAAGAACCGTCATGGGTTGAGGTGATGCAAGAAGAATTGGCTCAGTTTCGAAAGCTTGAAGTATGGAATTTAGTTGACCTACCTCCGGATGAATCTCCTTTAACAACGCGTTGGGTGAATCTCCTTTAAGAACATAAATGTATTTTTCGTGTCTTTGTAGTGTAAGTCGTACATAGATAGAGTCATAAAAGTACAAAAAGAGTTGTCTTAGTATAAGTTTGTATATCTCTAGTGTTAGAAAAATACAAAAACATTGAAAAATCGAATATAACAGCTTTTAAGCCTGCTTAATCGTAATATAACTGCTTAGTTCAGTGATTACAATTTCGGATATATCGGTAGGCACAAAGTACCAAGGTTTCCTTCAATCTGAACTTAAATTATACAATGTTCTTGTGGGAAACATATTCAGATATATGGCTGAGATTGCTTGCTTTTCAGTAATGAATTGATCTAGTCCTTAAATTTTGTGAAAGATCTAGCATTACTATAAAATTTGTTCAATGTATAGGCAAGAACCTCTACCAATCATGAGCATTGTGACACCCCGCTAAGGCGGAATATAGGATGCAACAGATGTATAGTACATAGCACAAGTCAATAGATCATAACATGCCATTATATTACAAGAAGTACAAAAGGAGGATTACATTGTACCAGAAAGTCCCATAACTAAAGACTAAAATAGACAAGATACATGATCTGAAACAGACCAAAAGACTATACAATGATCTAGACAACAATGTATCTTGACGAGGTACAAGTCTGAAACGTCTTCTCGAGAGTTGACCTTACTAACGATTTCCTGAAAGGCACGCAAATAAAAACGGAATCAACTAAAAATAGTTGAGTGAGTCCATAGGTTTTCAAGTTCCATGTCAACTTGTTTAAAAGAATATACTTAGTCAATGTACTTAATTAATATAATTGGTTGATTAAGTCTAAGACATTTAGTATTCTTGAGCTATCAATTGCAATGAGGCCATTACTAAACCGCTTGACCGACTGTGCCCTATGAGGATTCATACTCTAACATCGTATGAATAGGATCTAAAGATACCATGCACCCACTGAGCAGTGTGGATGAGGGCTGGTCTGACCCTAGATAGCGCTATCCCATAATATCTACGGCATAAAGTTAATAGTAATGTGAATGTCTCAGGGACTTAAAGTGTTAGAACTCATGCAATAACGTACAAGTATACAAAATATGTCTAAAAGTGTATGACAAGCTCAAAAGCTTAAAATATGTCTATGAGTTCAACAAAAATATAGATAAGTCTAAAAATATTAAATATATACAATTATGATCAACCAAGATTTAATTAAATAAATCATGCCTTTCACCCCGAATTTAGAAAGCTGTAAATTAAAAGGGGATATGAACTCACCTTAGATAAACTTCTAACAGATAAAGCACGAGTAAACGAGAGGTTACTGTCTACGAACGTCTAATCCTACGCACAAAAATATGCAAATGAGAACTAAGTCTCACGCTAAAGTCCTGTGCCTAGAAATTATGTCTTTTCTAAATGCCATGATGTGTTTATTATTGTTGATGCACGTTGATGTGACAACAGCAACTTAGATTTGATATGTCGTTTAGATTGAGATATTATGTTAATTTATGTCGTATCTATATATGTAATTGATAGATTATGAACTTTATGTTTTGGAGTTATATATATATATATGTGTGTGTGTTATGTATGATGTTTGTTGTGTGATATACAAGTACAAACATAATATGTGTTAGGATTCCTTAAGATGAAACACTTAGGAATATAACTAAGCATTACATCTAACGAAGATAAGATATATCTTCGTTAGAAGCAAACGAAGATAAACTTCGTTTGGTACAAACGAAGATTAACTTCGTTACATGGGCTGGCAGCTAAATTCGTAAGAACAAAGCCCAGCAAGCCCAGTTCGACCTGAAACATATATATACGAACGAATACCCTGATATATTGAGAACATACAAGTACTCCAGTGAACTAAGTTCGTTCTATAGCTTATAGAAACGAAGATAGTACAATACGGCTGATTATTTATTTGATAATTAGCGATATACCAATTTTCTAATCAAACTAGTTATCTCGTGAGGATTCCGCACTCACGACATAATCATAGACGATCTCGAGAGCGATCTATAGCTATCGAGGGATTCACAAGTGGTATCAGAGCTGATCGATTTCTTATCGAAGGTTCGAGATCGTTTTGTTTGATTCTTCTCTCTGAAAATCAACCTCCCGACACCCTTACTGTCGCTAACTTCGTTTTCTCAAACGAATTTAGCAAACGAAATTAACCTCATCTTCGTTTCGAGTTCTTCCAACATTTTTAGCTTTATTTTCGTTAAGTTCCTTCAAACGAATTTCAAGTTATCTTCGTTACTCTCACCTTACGGAGTTTTGCTTTATCTTCGTTCTTTTCTTCAAACGAAGTTAATCCTATATTCGTTTCTCTCATTCAAACGAATTTAAGATCTATCTTCGTTCAGTGCAAATAAATTCCGAAATGGCTTCCTCGTCAACCAACACTGCTGTTGCTCAATACCTGAATTCTCTTGTCTATCATGATCATCTCGTTGGACGTACTAATTCTCCACCGAAGTTAGTTTCATTGGCTGACTTCTGGGCGTGGAGAGGTCGATTTGAAGACTATATTCAACGAGAAGATTTGAATATGTGGATTATGATCACTGAAGGATATGAATGGCCAACTCTTACTGTAAACGGTGTTACAACTAATTATAAAGTAGGAGAATTAAAAGGTGAAGAAAAATCCTTGTATGCTGTTGAAGTTAAGGCTCTTTCTACTCTTAGAATGTGCATTCCTCAAGAATTAGTGCACTTGTTTCCTAAACAGGAGTACAAGACTTCCAAGCAACTGTTCGATGCTATTGAAGCTCACTGTGAAGGTGATCCATTATTGAAGCAAAATCGAGTTAAGATGCTTAAGAAACAATTTGATTGCTTTAATGCTACCAAGAACGAACTAGTTGAGGATCTTATCTTGAGATTTCAACATCTTCTTGCTGAGTTAGCCTATTTTGATCTTAAGTATACTCCTACTGAGATAGTGGATAAATTCTTGGATGGTCTGCCGAAAGCTTATAAAGAATTTCGTCATGGATTGCAAGAAAGAGCTGATTATGCATCTCTTCGTATAGATGGTGTTATATCCACATTAAGAAACAGAGAAATGAAGGATAAGGCAAAGGATCTCCAAGACAACTTCACACAAGATCCATCTCTTTATCATGCCACTATGAAGAATCCTACAGCTGATATTAATGCATTCTTTTCAGGAGTTGGTTCTTCTGGCACGAAAGAAGGTCCTACTTGTGTTATGGACGGAGATGATTCTGCAAGTTTCATGGCTTCTGATGCTGGTTTCAAGGCTCGAAAGACAAATGAGAATGCCAAGCCTGGAAATATGTCGTTTAGTAACAATTCATCTACTTCTGCTGGTTACAAGTCTATGCCTATGGATATGAAATCTGCTGAGGGAAGGATGAATGTCTTTGCTGCAATGTGTGCTGCACATGAAGCTTTTGTTGCTGGGAGGATCACGGATCCAGCACTCATTGATGAAGATTATGACCAAATAGATCCAGATGATGTTGAAGAAATGGATCTGAAATGGAATTTGGCGATGATCACTAGGAGAGTGCAAAGGTTTATGCAGCGAACAGGTCGACAGCTTATTGGGGGTACTCAGGGCTTTGACAAGTCAAAGGTTAAGTGCTATAATTGCAATGGCTTTGGACATTTTGCCAAAGAATGTCAACGACCAAAGAGAGATGTCAACATTACTCCTACCCGTCAAGATAGAGGTGGTAATCGTCCTTTTAATCAGAATGCAAGTAGAGCTCTCTTGTTGACTGAAGATACTACTGGAAATAGCAATGACAAGGCTATCGTAGCTGCTCAACCTGATGGTTCTTATGTCTGGAATCTTCCACAGGATGAGACTAATAATGCTTATTTGGCCGAAATAGTTGATGATATGGCTCAAATAGCAGATTCTGTTGAGGATTTCTTGGACACCTCAGTTTACCACAGTGATGAGCATCTGTATGAAAATGCTCAAAGCTCGAACTTGGAATCTTCTACTCAGGTATATGACACTGATTCTGAGTCGGATGAAGAGGTTGAGGTTGCTGATACGAAAAATTCTGGAGAGGTGAACACTGCTGAGAACAAAGACGATTCTGCTACTGAAGAGGTTGAAAAGACGATTGAAGAGCAGATGACGGAGTATGAAATTCCAGCAGGCATGAGTGTGGATGACTTTGTCGCGTACATGGCAGACTGCAAAGAAGCAGATCAACAGGTATCTTATTCTCTTCGTACTATTGTTCATGTTTGCCAAATTGTTAATCGAATGTTTGATGAAATTGAACAAAAGAATGAACGAATTAAGCATTTAGAATCTGTTGTTAATGCTGCTCATGAAGAAAGAGATAAATTGATTAAAAAAGATTTAACTGTCACTGAAAGAGAAAGATTTTAAAGGATAGAATTAAATCTTTAGAGTCTGACATTAATGCTATGAAAGACAAAGTTAAACATGCTGTGGCTGTAGAAAGAGTAGGTGGTGAAGCTTATGCATTATTAGCTAAGAAGTGTTCTACTATCGAGAAAGCACTAGCTGATGCTAGAATAGAAATAGTGGACTTACAAGCTAAGGTTGATTCAACTAGACATGATGAGCTTTTGATGCTATGCAAAAATTTGGGGACTCTCCGTCTAAGAGTTCTGACTCTGCTAAGGTTTCTTACAATAGCATGCCTCCTCCTTTCAACAATATTATACTCCTATAGAACCTAATATCCCGGAAGTCCTACTTCAACCTAGTGTTGATGTTGGTAAATCTCAAGACTCGTCTCCTAAGCCTACTTTGACTGAGGAGACAACAGTGTCTAAAGGAGTTTCTTCTCAACCTACCAAGGAAGAGAAATTGAAAGGTGTCGTCCTAGATTCGTCTACTTCTTATGGTCAAAAAGACAGTATTACTCACTTTACACTTCGTAAGAGTAGTAGGGTCTACACTGAGTTAGAATTCCCGTTATCATTAATTGACCCTAAGAGGATTGATAAAGTCTGGAATGTTGATATTAAGGATATGAAGCGATTAAGTCAGTTGCGTCAAACTCCTTTACCTAAGCAGTCTAGGATTAGTCAATCTGAAGATGAATTAGTTGTTAATATCGAAGCAACTAAGGCTTTGAAGCATATCTTAATGCCTGCTCGAAAGAAGTCCCAAAGTAAGTCTCGGATATCACCGACCAAACACGACCATAAGGATCCTAGTAAACAAGTAAATCAGTGGACAATAGTGTATCTGTAAGTACCAATAATAAGGTAGATACAATGAAAGATCTAAAGTCCTCTCTTGCTTTGCTTGTCATGAAAAAGGTCATTTTACAGTGTATGTCCTAATCGACCTCGGAGATCAGGTTCTCCTTCAAAGGTTACCACCTCGGAAGGTAAAAGGGGGTTGGGTAATATAAACAGGTTTATGAAACTAAAGTTCATCTTATTCAAAACTGTTTACTATACCTCAAAGACGTGAATCTCCACCAAAAGGTTCTTCTCCTATGGGACAAAGATTCACTACTCCCAGTGGAGTTCAAGTTGGTCACACATACCTTCAAGTCGTAATTCATTTTATGACCGAATCATTCAAGTGTCCGACCCTCTTTTGGCCTTCATCCTCAAGACCTTCTCCAACGACGGTCAAAGTCTTCTCCAGTAGAAGACAAGTTGAGAATCAAGTCACACCCACGCTTCTAGCAATGGATATTGGACTGAACTGATTCTCAAGGATGAGAAGGGACGACCCAAACCTAAGAAGGTTTGGGTCCCCAATGATAACTAATATTTCTCATTGATGTGCAGGGAGTTCCTAGAACCATTCATTTGTGGTACCTTGACAGTGGATGCTCCAGGCACATGACAGGGACAAGAAGCTCTTGTCCAATTATACTGGTATAATGGGTCTATGTTAGTTTTGCTGGTTCCAAGGGCCACAACATCACCGGTCAGGAGATGTCGTCAATGACATAACTCTAGAAAGAGTTAATTATGTGGAACAACTTACTCACAATCTAATGAGTGTCTCACAGATCTGTGATAAGGGCAACAATGTTCATTTCACAGAAAAGGAGGCATACATCTTGAAGCCGGGTTTTGTTATTCCAGAAGAATGGATTATGCTCAAAGCTCCTAGGAAGAGAGACATCTATGGTTTAATTTTAGGTGTTGATACCAAAAGAGCCCCTTTGTTTGTTGAGCAAGGCAAATGAGTCTGAATCTCTCCTATGGCATCGTAGAATGGGACATATCAACTTTCGGAAATGAATGAACTTATCAGTCTTGGGTTAGTTGACGGTGTGCCTGTTAAGAAGTTGGGATGGAAGATAAGTGTGTACCGTGTTTGAAAGGAAAGCAACATAAGATCCGCATAATCCAAGTACTCAACTCCATTTCCAAACCATTCGAATTACTTCATATGGATCTCTTTGTCGTGAACAACAGAAGCATTGGAGGGATGTCTTACTGTTGGTGATCACTGAGATTACTCGAGGTACTCATGTGTATTTTTTCTGAAGACCAAGGATGAACGTGCCGACGATTATGGATTTTGTCAGCAAGTTGAAATGTCCATGAGTCAAAGTTAAGAGAATCAGGAGTGACAATGGCACTGAGTTCAAGAATAATACTATTACTGTATTTTGCTTGACCAAAGGAATTCAACATCATACAGTGCACCATAGAGCCACAACAGAATGGAGTGCTGACGGAAGAACAGGACGCTAATTGAGACAGCCAGGACGATGCAGGCTGCTTCTATTGGGCTTCCTACTACTTTCTGGGGAGAGGCATGAATACAGCTTGTCACATTCTGAATCGGGTTAACAGTGAAACGGTTAAGAAGACTAGTTATGAACTATTGCACAACAAAAGCCCAATTTACAGAATGTTGAGCCTTTCGGTGTTCCGTGCACTTTTCTTAAAACTCTTCCTCAGGGAATTTGAACCTAAATCTGAGGAGGGTTTCTTTTTGGGTTATGTTCCAAGTACACCGATCGGCGAGTGTACAATCAGAAGACTGGCAAAGTAGATCTTGGTACAAATGTTCGTAATTGTCAGTCACAAACCTGCTGTACACCTTGTCCTGCTAATCATTTTGATTATGATGGTGTCTTCACTTCTTTTCGTGGTCCTGTTTCTTTTGCAGGTGTTCCAACAGTGGAGGATGTCGTTACTCTTCATGATCCTCTGGATGTGGACCGTTTCTGGTTCTTCTTCGGTCCCTCACCAATGGTTGACCTACCTCTGAATCTGGAGAATCTAGTGGACAAAGTAGCTTTCAACCTTAGAGCCTGCTCCTATAGTTCCTACTGATCCTTTGCATGTACCTCTACCTGATTCTCCTTTCTATGATACTGATGACACGGAAGGTGACCTCAGGAAGAGCCTAAACTCCAGATTATAAAACTCAGAGCAACATGTGCAACGAATTTGGTGATGATC
>NW_025215675.1:0-31481 GCF_010389155.1 Erigeron canadensis | reverse complement strand
AGGATTGACTTCTGGAATCGGAATTGCAAAACCCAGGAACACTTGAGATCATTTCCTTAATTTTTGAAATTCTCCTGCAATGTAATCGTTTGTCCTTGTCCTGCAATGGGTTAGTATATCCATACGATCTAGAAATTATTTGTATTAAATAAACCTGATCATGTATTAGCAGAGTGCCAGCAGCCTGCGTATTTTTGGGGATATTACTCTCAAATTCGGGATGCAGTTGGGATCGTTGTGCCAGATGGCGCAAACCCAGGAAGCGCAGATGATACTGGAGTTCCAAACAATTTCTTGGGTAGGTGGTCCATTCTCCGTATTCCTCGACTTAGTACTTTGAATTGCGTTTGAGTATATTCATTATTTTCTTTGACAGTTCTATGAGTTTTGTTGATGCACGTGATGTGACAACAGCAACTTAGATTGATATGTCGTTTAGATTGAGATATTATGTTAATTTATGTCGTATCTATATATGTAATTGATAGATTTGAACTTTATTTTTGGAGTTATTATATATATATGTGTGTGTGTGTTATGTATGATGTTTGTTGTGTGATATACAAGTACAAACATAATATGTGTTAGGATTCCTTAAGATGAAACACTTAGGAATATAACTAAGCATTACATCTAACGAAGATAAGATATATCTTCGTTAGAAGCAAACGAAGATAAACTTCGTTTGGTACAAACGAAGATTAACTTCGTTACATGGGCTGGCAGCTAAATTCGTAAGAACAAAGCCCAGCAAGCCCAGTTCGACCTGAAACATATATATACGAACGAATACCCTGATATATTAAAAGTACATACAAGTACTCCAGTGAACTAAGTTCGTTCTATAGCTTATAGAAACGAAGATAGTACAATACGGGCTATTTTATTTGATAATTAGCGATATACCATTTTCTAATCAAACTAGTTATCTCGTGAGGATTCGCACTCACGACATAATCATAGACGATCTCGAGAGCGATCTATAGCTATCGAGGGACTCACAAGTGGTATCAGAGTGATCGATTCTTATCGAAGGTTCGAGATCGTTTTGTTTGATTCTTCTCTCTGAAAATCAACCCCGACACCCTTACTGTCGCTAACTTCGTTTTCTCAAACGAATTTAGCAAACGAAATTAACTCATCTTCGTTTCGAGTTCTTCCAACATTTTTAGCTTTATTTTCGTTAAGTTCCTTCAAACGAATTTCAAGTTATCTTCGTTACTCTCACCTTACGGAGTTTTGCTTTATCTTCGTTCTTTTCTTCAAACGAAGATAATTCTATCTTCGTTTTCTCCTGCAAACGAAGTTAATCCTATCTTCGTTTCTCTCATTCAAACGAATTTAAGATCTATCTTCGTTCAGTGCAAATAAATTCCGAAATGGCTTCCTCGTCAACCAACACTGCTGTTGCTCAATACCTGAATTCTCTTGTCTATCATGATCATCTCGTTGGACGTACTAATTCTCCACCGAAGTTAGTTTCATTGGCTGACTTCTGGGCGTGGAGAGGTCGATTTGAAGATTATATTCAACGAGAAGATTTGAATATGTGGATTATGATCACTGAAGGATATGAATGGCCAACTCTTACTGTAAACGGTGTTACAACTAATTATAAAGTAGGAGAATTAAAAGGTGAAGAAAAATCCTTGTATGCTGTTGAAGTTAAGGCTCTTTCTACTCTTAGAATGTGCATTCCTCAAGAATTAGTGCACTTGTTTCCTAAACAGGAGTACAAGACTTCCAAGCAACTGTTCGATGCTATTGAAGCTCACTGTGAAGGTGATCCATTATTGAAGCAAAATCGAGTTAAGATGCTTAAGAAACAATTTGATTGCTTTAATGCTACCAAGAACGAACTAGTTGAGGATCTTATCTTGAGATTTCAACATCTTCTTGCTGAGTTAGCCTATTTTGATCTTAAGTATACTCCTACTGAGATAGTGGATAAATTCTTGGATGGTTTGCCGAAAGCTTATAACGAATTTCGTCATGGATTGCAAGAACGAGCTGATTATGCATCTCTTCGTATAGATGGTGTTATATCCACATTAAGAAACAGAGAAATGAAGGATAAGGCAAAGGATCTCCAAGACAACTTCACACAAGATCCATCTCTTTATCATGCCACTATGAAGAATCCTACAGCTGATATTAATGCATTCTTTTCTGGAGTTGGTTCTTCTGGCACGAAAGAAGGTCCTACTTGTGTTATGGATGGAGATGATTCTGCAAGTTTCATGGCTTCTGATGCTGGTTTCAAGGCTCGAAAGACAAATGAGAATGCCAAGCCTGGAAATATGTCGTTTAGTAACAATTCATCTACTTCTGCTGGTTACAAGTCTATGCCTATGGATATGAAATCTGCTGAGGGAAGGATGAATGTCTTTGCTGCAATGTGTGCTGCACATGAAGCTTTTGTTGCTGGGAGGATCACGGATCCAGCACTCATTGATGAAGATTATGACCAAATAGATCCAGATGATGTTGAAGAAATGGATCTGAAATGGAATTTGGCGATGATCACTAGGAGAGTGCAAAGGTTTATGCAGCGAACAGGTCGACAGCTTATTGGGGGTACTCAGGGCTTTGACAAGTCAAAGGTTAAGTGCTATAATTGCAATGGCTTTGGACATTTTGCCAAAGAATGTCAACGACCAAAGAGAGATGTCAACATTACTCCTACCCGTCAAGATAGAGGTGGTAATCGTCCTTTTAATCAGAATGCAAGTAGAGCTCTCTTGTTGACTGAAGATACTACTGGAAATAGCAATGACAAGGCTATCGTAGCTGCTCAACCTGATGGTTCTTATGTCTGGAATCTTCCACAGGATGAGACTAATAATGCTTATTTGGCCGAAATAGTTGATGATATGGCTCAAATAGCAGATTCTGTTGAGGATTTCTTGGACACCTCAGTTTACCACAGTGATGAGCATCTGTATGAAAATGCTCAAAGCTCGAACTTGGAATCTTCTACTCAGGTATATGACACTGATTCTGAGTCGGATGAAGAGGTTGAGGTTGCTGATACGAAAAATTCTGGAGAGGTGAACACTGCTGAGAACAAAGACGATTCTGCTACTGAAGAGGTTGAAAAGACGATTGAAGAGCAGATGACGGAGTATGAAATTCCAGCAGGCATGAGTGTGGATGACTTTGTCGCGTACATGGCAGACTGCAAAGAAGCAGATCAACAGGTATCTTATTCTCTTCGTACTATTGTTCATGTTTGCCAAATTGTTAATCGAATGTTTGATGAAATTGAACAAAAGAATGAACGAATTAAGCATTTAGAATCTGTTGTTAATGCTGCTCATGAAGAAAGAGATAATTGATTAAAAAGATTTAACTGTCACTGAAAGAGAAAGATTTTTAAAGGATAGAATTAAATCTTTAGAGTCTGACATTAATGCTATGAAAGACAAAGTTAACATGCTGTGGCTGTAGAAAGAGTAGGTGGTGAAGCTTATGCATTATTAGCTAAGAAGTGTTCTACTATCGAGAAAGCACTAGCTGATGCTAGAATAGAAATAGTGGACTTACAAGCTAAGGTTGATTCAACTAGACATGATGAGCTTTTGATGCATATGCAAAAATTTGGGACTCTCCATCTAAGAGTTCTGACTCTGCTAAGGTTTCTTACAATAGCATGCCTCCTCCTTTCAACAATAATTATACTCCTATAGAACCTAATATCCCGGAAGTCCTACTTCAACCTAGTGTTGATGTTGGTAAATCTCAAGACTCGTCTCCTAAGCCTACTTTGACTGAGGAGACAACAGTGTCTAAAGGAGTTTCTTCTCAACCTACCAAGGAAGAGAAATTGAAAGGTGTCGTCCTAGATTCGTCACTTCTTATGGTCAAAAAGACAGTATTACTCACTTTACACTTCGTAAGAGTAGTAGGGTCTACACTGAGTTAGAATTCCCGTTATCATTAATTGACCCTAAGAGGATTGATAAAGTCTGGAATGTTGATATTAAGGATATGAAGCGATTAAGTCAGTTGCGTCAAACTCCTTTACCTAAGCAGTCTAGGATTAGTCAATCTGAAGATGAATTAGTTGTTAATATCGAAGCAACTAAGGCTTTGAAGCATATCTTAATGCCTGCTCGAAAGAAGTCCCAAAGTAAGTCTCGGATATCACCGACCAAACACGACCATAAGGATCCTAGTAAAACAAGTAAATCAGTGGACAATAGTGTATCTGTAAGTACCAATAATAAGGTAGATACAATGAAAAGATCTAAAGTCCTCTCTTGCTTTGCTTGTCATGAAAAAGGTCATGTTTACAGTGTATGTCCTAATCGACCTCGGAGATCAGGCTCTCCTTCAAAGGTTACCACCTCGGAAGGTAAAAGGGGGCTGGGTAATAATAAACAGGTTTATGAAACTAAAGTTCCATCTTATTCAAAACTGTTTACTATACCTCAAAGACGTGAATCTCCACCAAAAGGTTCTTCTCCTATGGGACAAAGATTCACTACTCCCAGTGGGAGTTCAAGTTGGTCACACATACCTTCAAGTCGTAATTCATTTTATGACCGAAATCATTCAAGTGTCCGACCCTCTTTTGGCCTTCATTCCTCAAGACCTTCTTCAACGAACGGTCAGAAGTCTTCTCCAGTAAGAAGACAAGTTGAGAATCAAGTCACACCCACGGCTTCTAGCAATGGATATTGGACTGAACTGATTCTCAAGGATGAGAAGGGACGACCCAAACCTAAGAAGGTTTGGGTCCCCAATGATAACTAATATTTCTCATTTGATGTGCAGGGAGTTCCTAGGAAACCTATTCATTTGTGGTACCTTGACAGTGGATGCTCCAGGCACATGACAGGGGACAAGAAGCTCTTGTCCAATTATACTGGTATAAATGGGTCATATGTTAGTTTTGCTGGTTCCAAGGGCGGCAACATCACCGGTCAAGGAGATGTCGTCAATGGACAACTAACTCTAGAAAGAGTTAATTATGTGGAACAACTTACTCACAATCTAATGAGTGTCTCATAGATCTGTGATAAGGGCAACAATGTTCATTTCACAGAAAAGGAGGCATACATCTTGAAGCCGGGTTTTGTTATTCCAGAAGAATGGATTATGCTCAAAGCTCCTAGGAAGAGAGACATCTATGGTTTAATTTTAGGTGTTGATAATCCAAAGGAGCCCCTTTGTTTGTTGAGCAAGGCAAATGAGTCTGAATCTCTCCTATGGCATCGTAGAATGGGACATATCAACTTTCGGAAAATGAATGAACTTATCAATCTTGGGTTAGTTGACGGTGTGCCTGTTAAGAAGTTTGGGATGGAAGATAAGTGTGTACCGTGTTTGAAAGGAAAGCAACATAAGAATCCGCATAAATCCAAGGTACTCAACTCCATTTCCAAACCATTCGAATTACTTCATATGGATCTCTTTGGTCCTGTGAACAGCAGAAGCATTGGAGGGATGTCTTACTGTTTGGTGATCACTGATGATTACTCGCGGTACTCATGGGTATTTTTTCTGAAGACCAAGGATGAGACTGCCGAACGATTTATGGATTTTGTCAAGCAAGTTGAAAATGTCCATGGAGTCAAAGTTAAGAGAATCAGGAGTGACAATGGCACTGAGTTCAAGAATAATACTATTACTGTATTTTGCTTGACCAAAGGAATTCAACATCAGTACAGTGCACCGTATGAGCCACAACAGAATGGAGTGGCTGAACGGAAGAACAGGACGCTAATTGAGACAGCCAGGACGATGCTTGCTGATTCAGGGCTTCCTACTACTTTCTGGGGAGAGGCAGTGAATACAGCTTGTCACATTCTGAATCGGGTTTTAACAGTGAAACGGCTTAAGAAGACTAGTTATGAACTATTGCACAACAAAAAGCCCAATTTACAGAATGTTGAGCCTTTCGGTGTTCCGTGCACTTTTCTTAAAACTCTTCCTCAAGGGAAATTTGAACCTAAATCTGAGGAGGGTTTCTTTTTGGGTTATGTTCCAAGTACACCGATTCGGCGAGTGTACAATCAGAAGACTGGCAAAGTAGATCTTGGTACAAATGTCGTAATTGTCAGTCACAAACCTGCTGTACACTTTGGTCCTGCTAATCATTTTGATTATGATGGTGTCTTCACTTCTTTTCGTGGTCCTGTTTCTTTTGCAGGTGTTCCAACAGTGGAGGATGTCGTTACTCTTCATGATCCTCTGGATGGTGGACCGGTTTCTGGTTCTTCTTCCGGTCCCTCACCAATGGTTGAGCCTACCTCTGAATCTGGAGAATCTAGTGGGACAAAAGTAGCAGATTCAACCTTAGAGCCTGCTCCTATAGTTCCTACTGATCCTTTGCATGTACCTCTACCTGATTCTCCTTTCTATGATACTGATGACACGGAAGGTGACACTCAGGAAGAGCCTAAAACTCCAGATTATAAAACTCCAGAGCAACATGTGCAAACGAATTTGGGTGATGATCTTTCTATCGATAAGGTTCCTCAAACCAGAGTCCACAAGGATCATCCAGTCAAGCAAATCATTGGTGATGCTTCTGCCTCTGTTCGCACGAGGAATCAATCTAAGAAACCGTCGTGTATGTTTGCTGAAGTTAAGGATACTGGGGCAATTACTTGGTACTTGTATTACTGCTTTATCTCTCAGGTTGAGCCTAAGAATGTTGGAATGGCTCTTAAGGAACCGTCATGGGTTGAGGCGATGCAAGAAGAATTGGCTCAGTTTAGAAAGCTTGAGGTATGGAAGTTAGTTGCCTTACCTCCTGGTGAATCTCCTTTAACAACGCGTTGGGTTTTTCGTTGTAAACGCGATGAAAGAGGTGTAGTCACTCGAAATAAGGCTCGCTTGGTGGTTAGAGGATTTGAGCAACAAGAAGGTTTTGACTACGATGAGACATTTGCACCTGTAGCTAGACTTGAAGCTATTCGATTATTTCTAGCATATGCTAGTTATAAAGGTATTAAGGTGTATCAGCTTGATGTAAAGAGTGCCTTCTTGTATGGTGATATTAAAGAAGAAGTGTATGTCGAACAACCTGCCGGGTTTGAGGATCCGGACTTTCCTAATAAAGTATATCGTCTCGATAAGGCTTTATATGGTTTACATCAGGCTCCTCGATCGTGGTATGAAAAATTGTCAACACATTTGAAGGACAGTGGTTTTACTAGAGGTTCTATAGACAGCACGTTGTTTATTAAATGGAAAGGGAAGGACTACTTGCTTGTACAGGTCTATGTCGATGACATTATTTTTGGTTCATCTGATGACAATATGTGCAAGGAATTTGAACACAGCATGAAGGCTAAATTTGAGATGAGTGCTATGGGGGAATTAACCTTCTTCCTTGGTCTACAGGTGGATCAACTGAAAGATGGTTTCTTTATACATCAGACCAAGTATGTTAAAGATTTGCTTACTCGGTTTCGCATGTCTGATGCTAAGGATGCTGTTACTCCAATTAAGACTAATCATGGGTTGTGTCCTGATAAGCCTAATGATCCATCTGTCGATGCCACTCAATATCGAGCTATCATTGGATCTTTGATGTATCTGACAGCCTCACGTCCAGATATTACCTTTGCTGTTTCTATGTGTGCTAGATATCAGGCTAATCCGAAAGAGTCTCACTTGAAAGCTGCAAAAAGAATTCTTCGTTATGTGAAAGCCAAGCCTCGTCTAGGTCTTTGGTATCCCATGTATGGTTCTTTGACTTTGTAGCTTATACTGATTCGGATTATGGTGGTGACAACTCGGATAGGAAATCAACGTCCGGTGGATGTCAGCTTTTAGGGGGAGACAGGAGGAGATACTTCTCAGCAAGGTGCTTCTGGTTCTGGTGCTGGTCCTTCTGGTGCTCCTCGTGATTCAGGTTTCTAATTTTGTTTATGATAAAGATTATTAGATAGAATGTATAACTGTTTGTGTGTAATAAGTTATGACATTTTATGTAATGAAAATGTAATTTATCTTATTTTAATACAAGTACATTTCATCTTTATTATAATTATCATGATTATTCTTTTATTATGGTGTTCATTTTGTGTAAATTTAAATAGATGATCCAGATTATACAGATTTATTCTTTGATGGCGATGAGCTCGAGGAAGGCGAATTTGTCCCTGAACCAAATCTAGATATATTCAAGAAGCCTTATGGGTTTGATGAAGTGTGGGACTCAATTCCTGAAGATCCGTTGATTGAAGAAAATAGAGTGTTGGATCAGCAGAGATCAGATGTTAGAGAAAGAATGCTTCAAGTCCCATTCAGCAGCCTAACTCAAATTCTACATTTTGTTGTGTATACTAAGAATGGTGATGTGTCGATTCCATCTGAATATGAGATTAATGTGACGAGACCATTCAATTCAAATGATTTTCCAGTTCCTCTCAGAGATGATGATTCATTACATATTGTTGATCGACGTGTTCCTGAGAAAAGAGTAAATGATTGGATAGTACTTAGGGAAACGTGGAAACCGAATTTGTATTGGACTCATATCTCAGATAAAGATGCTGCAAAGTACAAGACAATCATCTGGAGTTGGTTTTATGATGATGAATTGAAGTTGTTTGTGCTTAAAAGACCAGAGGGTTGTCAGTACTTAGCATGGTGTGAGAGACATTTCAGAAGTTTGTGTGAAGAAGATTTACATGAGCTTGGAAATAACTGGATTATCAATCCAAGCGATGATGGCTTAGCTGATGTGGTTGGTAAGAATCTTAGAAAAGATTTTTGGTTAAGGAAGAACATGAAAGATTCTGATAAACCACAGTTTAAGATCGAGCCAAGATCGAAGAAAAGAGTGGTTAAACCAGATAAAACAGTTGAGTTTGTTCAACATGATATTAAATGCATGATCAAGGTTCCTGCCAAGAAATGGGCACAAGATGTCTTGGACAAAATGGATAATTGGGAAATTGATCGAAATTCTGGTGAAGCCAAAATGTATGCAGATTCAAAGAAGCAGATTTTGTTGAGAAGAGTTTATGATCCGATGCAGCTGGTGAACTTCTCAAGAAATGATCTGAGGAAGTTATACGATACGGAGTGCTCGTTTTTGCCATTTTGGAAGCATGAAGAAAGTAGATATCGTAAGATACTTCAGCTCTGCTTACATGAAGATATTCATGCAAATAGCAAAAGATTGTTGTTTGATGAATGATCAGATTTTGAAGACTAAGAAATCGAAGGTGCTGCTGTCAAGGGGGAGTTTGTTGATGCACGTTGATGTGACAACAGCAACTTAGATTTGATATGTCGTTTAGATTGAGATATTATGTTAATTTATGTCGTATCTATATATGTAATTGATAGATTATGAACTTTATGTTTTGGAGTTATATATATATATGTGTGTGTGTTATGTATGATGTTTGTTGTGTGATATACAAGTACAAACATAATATGTGTTAGGATTCCTTAAGATGAAACACTTAGGAATATAACTAAGCATTACATCTAACGAAGATAAGATATATCTTCGTTAGAAGCAAACGAAGATAAACTTCGTTTGGTACAAACGAAGATTAACTTCGTTACATGGGCTGGCAGCTAAATTCGTAAGAACAAAGCCCAGCAAGCCCAGTTCGACCTGAAACATATATATACGAACGAATACCCTGATATATTAAAAGTACATACAAGTACTCCAGTGAACTAAGTTCGTTCTATAGCTTATAGAAACGAAGATAGTACAATACGGCTGATTATTTATTTGATAATTAGCGATATACCAATTTTCTAATCAAACTAGTTATCTCGTGAGGATTCCGCACTCACGACATAATCATAGACGATCTCGAGAGCGATCTATAGCTATCGAGGGACTCACAGTTTCTGCAAGATTTCAAACAAGTTAGGCATATCTTTATCAGTGATATTTCTAGCAACCTCTTCAGTTCATGTCTCAGTATTTCGAGGTCCACTTCCTGTAGGGACTTCATCGATGACACTGAATGCGTTCGTCAGATCAATAGGCCTCTTATCCTTATTTTGAGGAAGACGAACTGTGTTATTCTTATTTTTTCGGTTGTAGTTGATTCCTGCAGCATTATTAGTCATAGAAGAAGAAATAGCAGGAGCAGTTTGCGATGAGTTAGTTGGCTGGGTCGACATTTTCAGAATTAATTTGAGAAAAGTAGCTTTTCTAAACTGTAGATTTGAGATTTTAAATAATCGAAAGCACCTTTTGCCCCACGGTGGGTGCCAAATTCTTTTGGTCAAAAATCACCTAAGATAATCTACGTCGAAGACTTAGATCAATTAAGTAACCAAACTTTCGTTCGTGAGGTTGTGTGCTTTTAAAATATGTTGAGTTACAAAGATGCGTTGATAAAAAGACTTTTGAAAACAGATTATGTCGACTAAACAGTAAAGAAGGTCAAGAACACCGATATTTGATGACGAGGAAAACCCCACGAGGAAACAATCGTTCCTGCCTTGTTCTTTTATTAATTATCGTTGAAATGAATACAATTGGTGAAAGCAGATTGATCGATCTTTCTAAGTGTGTGAGTAGCGAAAAAAGTAAAATCCAATGTGTGTGAATACAAATGAGTGATAGTAGGTGAAAAGTAAGTGCCTAGGATCAATTAAGCCTCTTCTATTTATAATGCTAGTGATAAACTAACTATCCGATATTGTAGGGATCTTCCACGTCTTCAGTTCTTGAACGTTGGTGTAGATCTTGACTGGTCAAGTGACCGTTAGTGTATATTGCCTCATGCTGAATTCAACTTGAAGTCCGATTATGTTGGGGACTAAGTCTTCTTTGCGTGTTGAAGAGATTTTTCACATGTATTCTTGATTTCATACCGTTAGAGGTATTTCTCCATGTGCAATATTAAATAATATTAACCCTGTATAACTCAAGAGAAAATAATAATAACATATGTAACAATACGTTAGTAATCTTCCGGATGTTCCGTTGAGTCAAGATCCTGAGATGTCAAGATCTTGGGTTTTCAAGATATTGGTACTTGAAATTTTCCAGGCATAACAAGTTTCCATCTATTATTACAAGTATGTCAGAGATTCAGGAGCTGCTTATTATACATTTCTGATTCGATCATATTTACTAGATAAAGTTCCTGATTCTGACGAAGACAAGATCGCTTATCTGGACTGGATTAGAACAGCTCTGGGACCGGAAAGCCTCCCGGTTCCTACCCAAGTTGTACATAGGACACCTGATGAGGGGTCAAGCTAGAAAAAGAAAAGAGCGTGAGGGTGAATCCAGTTCCAGTAAGCCAAAAAGAAAGAAATTGAAGGGTGAAATGTTTGTGTTGAGATTGAGTAAACAAGTGCATAAAAAGAGGAAAAAGGGAAGTTCATCAAAGAAACTCAAAAGAAAAGCTCCAACTGAACCTTCTTCTCCCACATCATCTGAGGAGACAATATCTGCTTTTGGGTCTCCAAAGCCAATCCGATTACCACCCCCCAAAACAACCAATTTACGACGATCACCATCATCCAGAACACCATCACCTCAAAGACCATCATCTCCATCTTCACCCAAATTACCTCAAACACCTAAAACACCAATTCATCAATCTTCACCACTTCCTGAAATAACAACTCCTGAACCCCCAACCATGGAACAACCCCAATATCAATCCGTTTCAACTCAAATACCATCCTCAACCGTACCTCCATCATCATCATATCTTCGATCTCCTAAACCTTCATATACTCAAGGCAGAAAGAAATCTGTTCCTATAAACATTCGAAAAACTTTCATGAAATCTCGCTTTAAGTATATCAGATATCAAGAAACCGAACCAGAAGATGTGTTTAATTCAGTTGATGATGCATGTGATTTTGATGATGCAAATCAGTTTGCCACTGATGTCATGGACATCCCGGAGGGACAAGGAAGGAATGAGGGAGGAGTTGAAAATACCAGAGAGGTTGAGAGGTCTGGGTTAGGAGAAAGGCAAAAAGAAAACGTTCGCCTCCCATTAGTAAAAAGTTTCTTTCAACGTCGGGTTCGCCGTAGAGTAGAAGACGAGAGTTCCCAACTCTCGCGTGCACAAACTTCCACAAGCCATTCGGAAGTCTCTCAAAAGACTGACGTCTCAATTTTCCATGGGCAAAAACCACGTACTCCATTCCATTCTCCTTCAAAGTCTGTGAATGTTGAACCAAAAGAGACATCTGCCCATCTCTTGAATTTCATTTCTGCATGTATGTCTGGTACCCTTAGGTCACCAATTGTGATACCCTTTGCACATCTACGTGATGCTGCTGGAACAAACATAGAGAGATTGGCTCTTGTGCCTACTCGAGGATTGTTTGGAAATCCTTCCATTGCTAACATCACGCTAGCTTTGAACGAAGGTGCCTTAGTAGCTAGATCAGTTATGCGACAGTCTGAATTCTTACGAGCTCAATCTGTTGCATCAGCTCTTCGTGCTTTGGGCTTAACGGTTCAGCTAAGTGACTCCGGTGTGATTTTCCTATATTTCCCACAAGATTCTGGTTGCAAAGTCGAATCATCAACTGTTGTTCATACTCTTGAACCAACAGGAATCCTGAGACAGTCCTGATGTCTTCATGTCACTCAGTAGAATCACTTGAAACTACTGATGTGCCAAATTCTGATATTCCATTACTACCCGAGGCTTAAAGGTTAATAACTCATTTTGTTGGAGGTGTTGTCGAAGGACAAAAAAGTGAACTAATTGTCACAAGAAACACCATCACTAGTAAACTTCCCGCCTCACAAATTAAATCTCCATCACCTACATTGCTTACTGGAGGTGCTTTACGCATTGGTTCTACAGTAGCTACTTCAACACCATCCCAAATATCACCTACACCCCCAAATATTCCAACACAACAACAACAACAATAACATCAACACCAACACCACAATCATTTCCTGATCCAAATTCACCACATCATTCTTCAAGCTCTTCTTCTAAATCATCTAATTCATCTGAATACTTAAGTGATTGCTCACCAAACAGAATTGCCACCAGTTGTTTATCAACTGATACTCTTATTGTAGCACTTATGCATCGGTTGAGATCTGAAGAACCACATCAAACTTCACATAAAAGATCCATTTTCCAATCACTCCTTGCATACACTACAACAAAAATCATTTTTTGTGAGAATAGATGTCCTCACAACAAGTCTAAATATTCTCACAATAAGTAGTTAGTGAGGAAATGTCCTCACAATAAGGTTCGTCACTGAAGCCCCGTCACAATAGGTAACTGGTGAGGACATTTGTTGGTTACTGTGAGGACATTGACCAAGAAAAAAAAAAGAAATAGAAATAGAAAATAATATGTTGTGAGGATTGTCCTTGCAAGAAATAAAATAATTTTATTTTCAAAAAACTTATTTAAATACATAAAAATATATATTCTCTGTATTTCAAAAGTATAAATTAAATTATATATCGTATGTTGCTACAGTAAATACGAGGTTTGGCAAGAACTGTCGTCACCAAAAGTACTACATATTATGGCCTCACAATAAACTTTAGTAAGGACTGTCCTCACAAATAGCTTTAAAAATTTTGGCAGGAATCTGCTGCAAATGCAGCTTCCCGCCCAGAATTTTTCCGGGTCTATTAACCTGTTCCCTATCTAGATTTTCATCAAACATCAACAATAGCAACAATGTCATCAAACTACCACAAATACCATTAATAGAATCTACTTAACATATCCGAACAATAGCTAAACATAATGTTTGACAAATTCAACTTAAGACATATTCAAGTACAAAAGACATAAATATTTCCACCACTACTCAAAATATTTCAGCCACAAACCTAGTCGGAGTCCGAATCGTCTTCTTCTTCTACCTCCTCCTCTTCCCACACAATATCAAATCCTTTCTATGCCATAGCATTTGCCATTATGTCCACTTTTTTAGTTAGAATCTTTGTTTCCCTCTTTGCTGCTTTGAAAGTTGCTTTTAACAATGCATCAACTTCGGCTTGAGTGTACACACGTCCCGGTGGATTAGATGTACCAGCCCCGGAACTTGATGAGGAGGAGTATCCAGATACAATATGACCACGTCCTCGCTTGAAACCCCGTCTTTTACCCATAACCTCATCGAGGATAGCCTCCTCAGTCATCGGGTTCTCCACACCCTCTTGGTCATTGAGCAACTTTTTCATCTTTTCCTATCAAGTTAAGAAACCAAAAGGGTTTTTAGAGTTTATGTTTGACTTTTGAAGTCAAATGGCTAGTTACACTTTTTACACTTAAAATTGGTATTGGTTCTTACTGGCAGTTTTATGCACACATATATAACACAAAACAGTTAAACAGCCAACAACAGCAGCCTAAAACAACACTAGAAACAACCTAAAACATCACTAAAAGCAGCAGTAAAAAACAGCACTAAATGACACCAAAACCAGCACTAAAATAGCCAAAAACAGCACCAAAAACTGCAGTAAAACACCACCAAAACAGCCGTATATATAAGCTTACAAACAGTTGTAATCAACACGATTTTCTCAACCGAATTCACATCAACAATGGCGTTTGGTTACTGTGTGTGTTCTTGGTGTTTCTGTGTGTTTTTAGAGAGAATTGGGATCAAGAGTGTGATGTTCAGGTTTAATGGTATGAATAAAAAATGTGTTGTTAATGTGCCAAGTTATAATTTCTAAGGAATTGAGGGTTATTTATAGTCCAAACTATCTAACTATGCTAATTAACACTATTAGCCCCTCAACCTTAGAAATTATCAACTCATGACTTAACAAGTAAGTCCATAATTTAAATTACAATGTATCACTATTTTTGGATTTCTAACATTCTCCCCCTTAGTGATATATTGTAATGTCTGAAGTACGTGTTGATTTGTCTTGTAGGAATGAATTTGATGAGCCCGGTGATGAAGACAATTGGTGTATGAAAACAAGTCTTCAAAGCTTTCTCATTGTCTTTGGAGAACTTGATTCAATCTTGGTCTTGAACTTCTTGAAGTTAGATCATCTGTTGTTTCTCAATGTTCTTATAGAACAGAGAATGATGAGTGTGTGAATGTCTTGAATCTTTGAAGATTGTTGAATCATGAATCAGAGTTGTCTTTTGAGGTGCAGAAGGTATGAACTTGTCTTGAATTCTTCAATCTTCGAATCTTGAAGTCTTGGAATGAATTTTCAGAAATATGTACTCTCCCCCTTGATGTGTGCAAGATAGCTTTAGATAAAGTGTTTGTTGTATGACGTGAAGATCTTTTATTTGACGAATACTCTTTTTGAAGCTTTTCTTCTTTGTCTTTAATCTTCAATCTTTTGTTCTTTGAAGTTTTGATCTTTGTCACATTGTCTTGAACACTTTTGAGAGTAAACATTTCAAAAAGGTTTTGAAAAGTCTCTTATAAAGTAATCATACTCCTCATTAATCCATGAGTAATCACAGTCTCTTTGATTTTTGAAGCTGAATGATAGTATCTCTGAAAGCAATTAAAACAACCAAACATAAACTTTTCTCCTTGTCCTTATCAATCATTTTTCTCCTTGTCCTTATCAATCATTCAATCATATTATTTTCTCCCCCTCATAATGACAAGGTTGGAAACCAATGTCATTATGCAAACATTGATTGATTTAAATATTTAGAAGAAATATTCATGACTAAAATTTAGACATTATACACATGAAGATTTATCAATAAACAAAACATCAATCTAATCACATAATCCAACCCAATGGTTCCTATGGATGACTAAAATGTAAGATTGAAGTTGTTTGGATAACCGTTGTATCATGGTGTTGGTGTTTTCTATGTTCAGGTGATGAGAAAAGAAACCGGATAAGAATGATCCGTTAGCATTCAAAAATCGAAAGGATTAATGAAATGACCGAAGGAAATGTATTATCATTTAGCGGATTTCCTATGTATCATTGAGACATGCACAAAGCAAACCTCTAACATAGTTTGGTCTTTTGGCTTTCCAACCTCAAGAATGCTTTAAAGAATGTAAACCATGGCCAGTGTCACCTAGGCGTTCGATAACCATGTTCTACTAGCCTTAAAGACTTTTATGAAAAATCCAAGGTCACAATAGACTTCTTATTAACTCAATAATTACAAAAATGCAATTATGAGACCTACGTTCAAAGCTGGAAATGATGTTAGCAATGGTAGGATTTCCATTTGATCATCGTGAAATATCATCTAAGATATCACTACAAATGTTCCGGCTATATCACAAAGATAAGCATGTATATCACAAAGATATGACGCAAATGTGTCCTAAAGAATGAATAACGATCAAATTAATGATCAATTATAAGAGCTCTAGACACAAAGTGATCAAATGAAGTCGGGGACTGGAGCAGAGTGTCACCCTTTTTCAATATCAACATCTTCCAAATGAAGAGTTAATAGAGATGAGAAAATCTCCGTGAGAAGTAAAACAAGCATTTGTTAAGAAACACTTGAGTGGTTAGGTAAAGATGTGCATTGCTTCACTGGGTTCATGAAGGCTTTTTCAATACCAAAATATCAACAAATGACATCCGATAGAAATGTGTTTTACCCGGCGATTTTAGAATTTTTAGAGAAGGGTATCAATTCTTTTAACCCTTTTCTCACAACATGATCACCATAACCTCTCACTTTTCGACTTTACTCCCTCCAACTTAGTTGCACAAATTCATCATCACTCAAAAATACCCTCACGTTCTAATGAAAGAAGTGAATACTCCGGGGTTAGATTTCATCGGCGATGATGAAATTCATGGAGTAGAATTTTGAGAAAAACCTAGTCGCTCATGTGCAAACTAAATACCGAACTTCCTTTGAAGCAAATGTTTCAGAAAAAAACATTAAATGTAAAAAAATGTTTAAACAACACATTTGATGTTTGAAAGAGATTTGAAATCACAAACTCCCCCTTTATCTATGCAAAGATAGACCGAAAAGATTTTCATAGAAAAGGTGGAGCAAAAATGACTTGTGTGAAATCAAATCAGGGTTTATGAAAAATGAACTCAATCAATTGTTCAAGATGAGATAACTCAGGAGTACACAAAGGCGTTCAATCCTTTGTTTCTCATATCAACAATTGAAAGTTTTTGAAATAGGTGTAACAAAATTGCAATTAACATCTTGTATTATACATATACATTCATATAAGACTACTTGGAAGTACACAAAGGCGTTCAATTCCACGTTATCTTATATCAATTTATATGTATAACAACATGAATTGATTCCAACTTTGAAACATAAATAATTTTTCTTTTTAAGACTGGGTTGCATACAGAGTATATGCAAGCCATTTTAAAATAAATAACACAAATAAGCACGGGTTATACACTGAGTGTGCATAAGCCAGCTTCAAATAAATAGTTCAATGAAGAACGGGTTGCATACTGAATATACGCAAGCCACTTTGAAATAAATAACACAAATAAGCACGGGTTATACACTGAGTGTGCATAAGCCAGCTTGAAATAAATAGTTCAATGAAGAACGGGTTGCATACGGAATATACGCAAGCCACTTTGAAATAAAAGAAAATTAAGAAAATCTTTTTGTTATTTTTCAAAATTTTTATTTTTGTATTTGATTTTTTGTTTTTCAAAATTTTTTTAATTTTTGAAAAATGAATCAAGAATTCCTTCCATGGTAAAGTGAATTAAGGATCAAGATTTAGCATACCAAGTTTAGAGATTAAGAAATTAAACCTCTTTTCGTCCAGTGGTTTTGTGAACAAATCAGCGAGTTGGTTGTCAGTTCCCACGAAATAGAGTTCGATGTCACCTTTCTCAACATGATCTTTGAGAAAATGATATCTCACATCAATGTGTTTTGAACGTGAGTGGTTGACTGAGTTGACGGCAATTGCAATGGCACTTTGAGAATCACAATAGATAGGGACAAGATCATATTTCAGACCATAGTCAGTAAGTTGTGTTTTCATCCATGACACTTGAGCACAACAACTAGCAGCAGCTACATATTCAGCTTCTGCTGTTGACAGCGATACGCAATTTTGCTTCTTGGATGACCAACTTACAATCTTATCCCCTAAGAATTGTAAAGTACCAGATGTGCTTTTGCAATCAAGCTTACAACCTACATGATCTGCATCTGAATAGGCAGTTAAATTGAATCTAGTATCCCTTGGATACCAGAGACCAAGATTGGGTGTACCCTTCAGATAACGAAAAATTCGTTTCACAGCTTGGTAATGTAAATCAGTAGGAGCGGCTTGATACCTAGCACACATACATGTTGCAAACATTATATCTGGGCGAGATGCTGTAAGATACAACAATGAACCAATCATGCTTCTATACCTCTTTTGGTCAAATGGTTTCCCATTTTTATCAGCATTTATGTTTGTACAACCAGCCATTGGGGTTGAAATTGAAGAACAGTTAGTCATTTCAAACTTTTTCAACATATCTTTTATGTACTTACCTTGTGATATAAAAATACCAGTTGGTAGTTGTTTGATTTGTAGACCCAAAAAGTAACTCATTTCCCCAATCATGCTCATTTTAGAGATGAAAAATTTTGGCAAAAAGTTTGACTGGTTGACCCAAAAATAATGTCATCAACATATATTTGGACAAGTAAAACATGTTTACCTTGCTTACGAATAAATAGGGTAGGGTCAATAGTACCTTTGGTAAAGCCTCCTTTGAGTAAGAAAGTAGATAAGGAATCATACCATGCTCGGGGTGCCTACTTCAAACCATAGAGAGCTTTGTCTAACCTGTAGACATGGTTTGGCTTTTTAGGATCAACAAAACCTTCAGGTTGCTCCACGTAAACTTCTTCTTTGAGTTTTCCATTCAAGAATGCTGTTTTGACATCCATTTGAAACACTGTGAAGTTTCTGAATGCAGCATAAGCTAAGAAGATACGAATGGCCTCCATTCTTGCAACAGGAGTGAAAGTTTCGTCGAAATCCACACCAGGTTGTTGGCAGTAACCTTTTGCAACTAATCTAGCTTTGTTCTTTACTACAACTCCATTTTCATCCTTCTTGTTCTTGAAAATCCACTTGGTGCGAATTGGTTCTTCTTTTCTTGGATTTGGAACCAATCTCCATACCTTCAGCCTCTCAAACTGAGCTAATTCATCTTGCATTGCTTTAACCCACTCTGGATCACTAAGAGCTTCAGAGACTGTTTTGGGTTCAATGTTACTCAGTGAAAGTTGATGTGTATTTTCTAGTCTTAAATTTATGAACACGAAAGCTACTGACTACTACACACTTGCGGGCAGTGAACCCGTTCGTATGCAATATAGTTGACTTGGTAAACCGAGGTCGAACACAAGGACTTAATAAGCAATTGTTACAATAAAATGATTCAGATTAAAAGGGGGGTTTTGTGACCGAATTGTCACGTTGCAAAGTTAGTGAAGAAAGTCAGTAATCCCGTAGGATTAATCGCAAAGAGTATTTGATTGATTGAATCTTAACACAGATTTAAAAATGAACACCTACTTGGATCAGCTCACATGCCAATCATCGGATCTAAATACTACTTGCATTTGTTGAACGACTCAAAAAGTAGACAAGATGAACTCCCGTTATACTTGAAACTTTAACTGCTAAATACATAATTATTGCTCCCGCACTTAATTTCTCCTCTAAACAGTTAAGCATTAAATCCTGAGTTGATTTTATGATTTAATCTTTTGAAAGCTTTCTCCCGAACTGCTTATTTGCCTAATCAGATCCCTTTATCATAGACGTTTACACATTCGAAATGAATTTAATTGTTTTTAATCTTCATCGTTGATTTCTCCCGAACTCCAATGATTTCAAGTTAATTACAGACCGATTAACCATTTCATAAATCAATTGACAATGACATAGATTTCTCCCGAACTTCTAATTACAATTATCAATCAATTAATATAAAAGTTGAAAACAATATTTAAATCCAAATAAATGTGGATCTTCGATTAAACATATAAACCTTGTTCAACATTTGCAAGCAACATCAATTCGACCCTATGACATGCTTACTACCCAAGCGGGTGCTAAAGATTTAGCTATTCATATTAGAAATGCAAGAACAAACAAATAGAGAGGAAATCATATTATACCAAATGAATGATGATAATCCGGTAGCAATGATGATTACAATCCAAAGCTGAATATAAGCGAAACCCTAATCACTTGATTGCTCCAAAGTATTCCTAAGTATGAGAAAACTAATGAAATTTTGCCAAGAATTCGTCCCCCAAAGCAGAACCCTAATCGTCTATATATACAAAATTCGCGTGTAACTGCCGTTAGTGGAGTAATGGCCGTTACCTTTGAACTTCCCTTGTAACTGCCGTTACACTCCTTTGAAAAACTAACTGCCGTTACTCCAGTAACTGCAAGTTATAAGAGTTTCATGATTTTCCTTTGTAATGGCCATTACTCCAGTAACGGGAGTTACAAACTCTAGGATTCGTTTCCTTCGTCTTTCGCTCGATTTCAACCGAATCTTCCTCCCGTTTCTTCTATATATCATCGAACTCAACCAATTCATTCTTCTAATCAATTTCCAACCTGAAAACACTTAACACACCTTCAAAGCATCAAAAGTTGGATATAAAACTATCAAAATGACGAATAATTGGTTCTAAAATCACGTGGAAAATGGTATAAAATATGACACATCAAAAGTGCAACAAGACACTCATTGACTGTAGTACGGGTAGAAACACCAGCTTGTGGATCTCCGATGATTTGTTCAGCAGGATGATCCTTGCGTATACGTGACCACTTGTTGTCATGAGGAAGAGGATCTTGTTGATGAAGGTCAACATTATCATCATTAAATCCAGAGTTCTGTTGAGCAATGGAATCATAGCTTGGAAGAACTCTTTCCTCAAAATTTGGATGATCAAAATCCAGTGGTACATACACATTTGGAGTATTTGATGGATTTGTTGTTTGGGTGATTTGAGAAGGTTGTTCTTGATCATTCTTTTGAGAATAAATATCAGTTGAAGATGATTCTTCTTGCTCTGTAGAATTTGAAGATGATTCATGATTGTTGTCTGGAACTGATTCATTTGATTGAATGGGGTCATTGTTCGGAATTGGTTCAATGATGACTTGAGGTTCCTTTTCTTGAATCGGTTTTGAATTGTAGAATTCTTCAAAAAGAATATCTAGCTCTTCACTTGTTGGAGTTGGATATTTCTTGAATTTTGAAGCTAAGGTAGACGTCCTTGAGGAAGCACTTAAAGTACTTGGATCACTAGTTGTTGGTAGCAAACTTTCTTGTTCAAATATCATACCAGACATCTCGTCAAACCAAACATTCATGGTTTCTTGAATCGTGTTTGTTCGACGATTAAAGATTCGATATGCAATTGATGTCTTTGAGTAACCAACAAAGTAACCTTCGTCACCTTTCCTTTCAAACTTTCCAACATTTTCCCGATTATTCAAGGTATAATAGACACAACCAAAAATATGGAAGTAATTGATGTTGGGTTTTCGTTTGTTAATAACCTCATAAGGAGTCTTCTCATGACACTGATTGATGATGGACCGATTTTGAGTATGACAAGCTGTGTCAACAGCTTCAGCCCACATGTTTGATGGTAACTTGGAATAAGCAAGCATTGTTCTTGCTGCTTCCACCAGCGTACGGTTTCTCCTTTCAACAACACCATTTTGTTGCGGGGTACGAACAGCAGAGAATTGGTGAGTAATGCCTTTTGATTTACAAAAGTCATTGAAGATGGCATTTTTGAACTCAGTACCGTTATCTGAACGGATATAACGGACTGGAAGTTGAAGATTTACTTGAGTGGAAGTGATGAAATCGATCAGTATTTGAGTTGTTTCATCTTTTGAAGCAAGAAACTTGACCCAAGTGTATCTAGAATAATCATCAATGATAACCAGAATATATCTCTTCCCGTTTCTGCTTTGTACTTTCATAGGCCCACAAAGATCCATGTGAATCAAATGAAGAGGTGCCAAAGTGTGTGGAATTTTCTTGGTTTATGAGAAGTTCTCTTGATCTTCCCAACTGCACAAGAAGGACAGACATGCTCACTTTCATATTTGTAGTCAGGCAAGCCTTCAACAAGTTGCTTGTTGACTAATGCATTGATGGTTTGATAATTCAAGTGAGAAAGCCTTCTGTGCCACAACCAAGAATTTTTCGAAGTAGCTTTTGAAACAAGACAGATATTATCAGTTGGTTGGTTATCATCAAGATTAACTGTGAAAAGATTGTCTTCACGATCTCCGCATAGGATATCAACTCCATCTAGAGTTTGGACTTTGCACAGAGATTGTCGAAAAAGTACTTGAAGATTGTTGTCACAGAACTGTCCAACACTGAACCTTTTTGATGACAATTCCGTTTCTTTCAATCTCTCCATAACCTAGAATTGGAGCAAAATTGTTGTTTCCGAAACGAACAGTTCCCATGAATCTTTCAACAAAATTCTTGAGCAATGATTTATTGTCAGTCATGTGTTTTGAACACCCGGAATCGAGTATCCATACACAGATGGTTATTACCTGCAAACAAAAATTTAACCGACTTTAGGTACCCACTTAAAGACGGGTCCTTTGTGGTTAGTTAAAACAGGCAGGGAGTATAACTTAGGAAATGCATACAAACATGCTTTTATGTCAATATACTTGTTAACAAGCACATTATCAATAAGCACATTTCGATTGAACAATCGAATATTAACGCATGAATCAAAAGTAACATGTTTACCAACATTCAAACCATGCATATAAGAACAAGAATTATCATTGTTTACAACATCACAAGGCCTAGCCTTGGCACCATTAACATTGTTTAACTCAGAGGACTTAAAAGATAAATTGTTTGACTCAACAAAAACATGCTTCTTCTTTCTACCATCTTTTCTTCTTCGCCTTTTCTTCTTTTATCAACATTAGTGATCTTAGGTACTAATGACTTAGCTACCCATTTAGACTCACTAATCAAGCCCTTTCCACCTGTTGGATTGACATTAAGAAGATTAGAATGAGAGTTTTGAAGCACTTTTATCTTTTCAGACTCTTTTGGAGGTGCGGAAACTTCTTGTTTCTTAGATTTATCATGAGAACACCAGCCATATCTATCCCTATACCTAGTTGCACCATTTGAAGCATCCCTAGTTAGCAAAACTGAGCTAGACTTAGACACTTTAGAATTTGAACTAGATTGAGAGCTAGACGAAGAAACATTTGAATTGATTTTCAGAAGTTTCACTTTGTTGTATTTGATTTTGGGATTGGTCTCATCTTGTTTGGTTTTAACATGCTTTTCTGGGGTAGAACACTTTGTTTTTAACTTATTGATTCTTGGTTTGGTGACAGTCTTTGGTTCAGTCTTGATGGGTTTGGAAGTAACCTGTTTCTTTGAATAATATGAAGTTGGAGCTTTGAAAAATGATTTTGGAGATTCCTCTTTTGATTCAACTTTGATTTTGGTAGATTCAATCTTTTTCTCAGTTTCAGAATCAAAAACATATTCTCCCTCCATGAATTTATCAAAATCAGATTTGTGGAATGGTGAAACCGGAGAGAATTTTGAAAAATCAGGAGTTTTGTTTTCCAACTTCACAGTATTGGTTGTCTCAGGAATAAAATTAACTTGAACTGACGCTTCTTTGGTTTCACAAGAAAATTGAGTAGAAGTATCAACACCTATACTAACACAAGGCTTAGGGTGAACAACTAACTCTTCAGGAAACTCACAAGTGAAAAACCTAACGTAGTACCATATCAAAACTAAACTATGCGCAAGTTCGTCATTCGATAAATCAGATTGCACATAATCATCAGCTATGCCAGTAGCAGTATTTCGACATGAATACTCAAAAGAATCAGTCAAGGTTTGGGTGGAGGTAGGATTAGATGAAACATAAGTAGTCTGAGTTGAATGATCTACTGAGAGACTGAAATCTGTTTGTGTAGAAACATTCACACTGACTTTCTTGATATCAACAACAATTGATTCATTCTTTGAATTCGGACTTTGAGACTTCAGATCATTGATAAAGTTTTGTTGAGATTCCACCTTTTGGTGTAAACCTTCTATTTGTTTTTCCAAAATTGTGGATGGAACATACACTTTAGTTGGTTTAAGTGGGAAAACGACAGATTCTTGGTTTTGAAAATTAGACGCAATCTCTTCTAATTCAAAAATTGAAGACTTTTTCATTTCGTAAGAAGTGTTGATGGCATCATAATTAACCAAAAATTTATTGTTTTGAATTTTCTCAACTTCATCAGTCTCAAATTCGTCATCCAATGGACGTATGAATTGTTGAACCATACCAAGTCTTAAAAACTTTTCATCATACAAGGGTTCGATTTTTTCTTTGGCTTTTTGCAATGGAGTGATATTCTCAAATCCCAACCCAAGAAGAAGTTCTGATCTATCAATCTTTGACTTATTGAAATAGGCAGTGAAATCCAAAAGAGGGTTTTGTTCAACTTTGTACAACTTTTCTTGATAGAAAAGTATATTCTTTTTATGTTCCTCAATTTGGCTTCCAAGATTTTCAATCTCAATGCCTTTTAAAAAACAGTTATGATTTAAATCAGAAACTTTTCTTTCAAGTTCAATTGTTTTGGTGTAGTCCCTTGAAGCTTTTTATTTAGAATATCAACATCCATTTGTCTCGCATTGGCACGAAGCCATTCATTCTTTTGAATTTCAAGATCTTGATTGGCCTTTTCAAGATCAAGAATGGTCTTTTCTAAATTATGACACTTTTCCAATAACTTAGAGTCAGGGGACGCATTCATTTCACATTCTTTGACCAACATTTTTTCTTTATAGTTTTGAAATTCTTGTTTCATAGCATCATATTCAAAAAGAAGTTTAGAATTTTCTTCAAGAAGTTTTGTGTATTCCCTTTTTGAAAATATAATGCTATTTTTCAATTTCTTGTTTTTGTTGGCTAAAGAAGTGTAATGATTTGTCAGATTTGATAAGGCAATTCTACAAGACTCTTTATCCTTAATTGAAGAAAAAGTAGAGTCGAGATTTACCTCATCATCGGGATATTCCTCGTCAGTGTTATCAGCCTCCAGCATCTTATCTTTGCTCAACCTTGCCATGAAACATACATTGGCAGACAGATCTTTATCTTCATCATCAGTAAGCAAGAGCCACTTGTCATCTTCAGCAATCAAGGCTTGACCGGCTTCAACTTGCTTTGCCAGAAGCATCTTCTGCTTGTAGTATGCATAATCCTTTTTGCGAGGCTGTTTGCAATCCACAGCAAAATGACCAGGAAATCCACAGTTGTAACACTTTTTGTCAGATGTCTTTTCTTTCTCCATGATTTGTTTCTCATTTTCTGCTTTCTTGTCTCTTTGCTTGGAGATAGTTGTTTCACCTTGTTCAAAACTCTTGTGATGATATTGTTCCTTCTTTGGAGATGCACTTATTGATGAAGTTCGAAGATTGTTGTTAGTTGGCCTCGCTTTGAAATATTTCTTCTTGAAATGCTTGGTAACAGCGACAAGAGCTTGGTAGAATTCATCAGGAACACCATCTCTTGGAGCCAAGTAATCTTCTCCTTCCTCATCAGACGAAGAAACAATAGTCATTTGTCTTTTAAGAGCCTCAGAAACCTTTCGTTCAACAACCAATGCCAAAGGATCAGTAGATACAACTTCTGGCACTTTGTTGTATGAATTTTTGCTTAGAACTTTGCTCTCATTCAACTTGAAAGATTCATAAAGAGTATGAATGGTGAATTTGGTCAGATCTTGATGTTGTTTGATTTGGGTTCCATATTCTTCCCATTCGGAACCAAGTGCTTTGATAAACTTGATGTTCAACTCAATCTCATCTTTCTTGACCTTGTTCTTTCTCAGTTCATTGATCACATTGCAGAATCGGTAGTAGACGGACTCAAGAGATTCATTTGGAGATTTCTAAAATTGTTAAATTCGGTTAAGACATTAGTCAGTCGAATTGTTGAAGTTACATTAGAACCTTCCATTTGTCTAGCAACTTCATCCCAAATCTCCTTTGCTGTGTCGTAAGAATCAACTGAGCCATAGATCTCATCAGGAAGTGCTTGGTACAAACATGATCTAGCTCTGTTATCAGCAGCAGTACGATCTCTTTGTTCAGCGTTTAAAAGATCAGGAGTCAAAATGGTATGGGTAGTAGGATGACGATGCATAGGAAGTCCATTGATGATTGAGTCCTTAAGCATGTGACCATTTGTCTGACGTTCAATGTAATCCATGAACCTTTTCTTCCAAAGTCCATAATTACCACGATAAAGAACTGGTGGTCTTGTATCAGTACCCAGAGACATCGCTTCACGAGTAGTCATTTGAAATTGATTTGAATTGAGAATTGAATTGATTTTTAAGAAATGAGGAAAATATGAAACGATCTAATTTGTAATGAAACTGAAACGATCTGAATTTGATGTGAAAATGAAACGATCTAAAATGAAGAATGAAACGATTTGTTTTGGAGTATGAATGAGACGATCTGAATTGGAGTGAAAATGAAACGACCTGAACTGAGATTTAAAGTGAAACGATCTAAATTGTATGAAGAATGAAACGATTTAATTTGGAGTAAGAATGAAACGATCTAATTCTGGGATTAAAAATGAAACGATCTGTTTTTGAATTAAAATTGAAACAATCTAAATTGAATGATTTTCTGAAGAATGAAAATTCTAAGTGTTCTGAAATAATTTGAGCAGAGTTTTGGTATGAATTGTAATGAAATGAATTAAGCAAAACCAATCACAAAGATCAGTTACCCAAATGTAGTATGATTTCCAATCACAACTCTGCAGAAATTACTCAAATCAGAAAAAGTTCAAGTGAAACTTGAAACGATCTAAAAGAGATCGTTCTTGTTTCTAAGAGAACTGAAACGATCTAAAATAGATCGTTTTGGTTCCTCTTCAGAATTTCTCAATAACTTGTATAATTTTCAATAACTGAATTGACCAAAACCAATCCAAATGATCAGTTAGCCACAATCAGTTATTCACAACACAACACTTGTCAAAACGATCAAAATTTGAATCGTTTGACAAACCACAACACTGATATGAAAATATGAAGGAAAGAAAACTGAGACTATCTAAATTAAGATCGTTTTACCAGTCGTCTTCAACCTCTGAACATGAACAACTCCATTGACGAAATTTAAAACTTCAAAATCTTTTGATTTTCTGAGAATTGGAACATGACACCACTTGCAAACAGTTTGTTTTCACCTCAGCAATGATCCGATTAACAAAACTTAGCTTATAACACAACAGAATCAAATCCCAAATTTTAGCGCCAAAAACTCAAAATCTGAACTTTTGATCCAGATTGAATTAGAACATGAAACTTGAGAGGATTATGTTATTAACTATGAGGAATCGAACGGTGAACAAACATTTGTAATTTTATGTGATTTGAGAGGTTAATTTTTTTATTTTCAGAACGAACAAAAATGACGAACAGAAGCAGAAATAAAACAGAATTAAAGGTGATTTGTGATAAGAAGTGATTGAATTCAGTTATGGATCGAGATCAGAACGATGTTTTCTCTGATACCAAATGTAATCAACACGATTATCTCAACCGAATTCACATCAACAATGGCGTTTGGTTAGTGTGTGTGTTCTTGGTGTTTGTGTCTGTTTTTAGAGAGAATTGGGATCAAGAGTGTGATGTTCAGGTTTAATGGTATGAATAAAAATGTGTTGTTAATGTGCCAAGTTATAATTTCTAAGGAATTGAGGGTTATTTATAGTCCAAACTATCTAACTATGCTAATTAACACTATTAGCCCCTCAACCTTAGAAATGATCAACTCATGATTTAACAACAAGTAAGTCCATAATTTAAATTACAATGTATCACTATTTTTGGATTTCTAACAACAACCTAAAACCAACATAGAAACAACACTAAACATTATGAGCCATATTTCTAGTTGTAACTATGCTAATATCATTGACTAGGTAACAACCATTTGACTTACTAGCATCCATGTACTTTAGTGTAAGAATTCCAAATATGACACAAGTACTTACATAATGTTGCATTGTAAGCTCAGGCATATAGTCTGTCCCATTTGGCAGCTTTTTTGTATGTTTTTCCTTAAACAACTCTATGAGACTAAGACCAGTGCCATCCGGTTTTTTCTATAAACACATGAAATGAAATGAATGTGTATACTTGATAGCAATAAAACAACAAAAGAAAAAAAATTTATGACTTACCCTTTCATAGAGTATTTCAACAAACGACTTAGAGCCCTGGTAAGAGGGGTAATGGTGATTAGCTCTGTTATCCGAGTTCACTTTCGACCTATGGAGGTTGTCATCTCGAATGTAGAAGTCAACGAGGTCACTCCATGCTTCTGCCTCCATGTTTGGGGGGACAATCTGACGAATGTTCTCTCTGTTGTCGTACCCCCCGAGTTTAGTGAAATGCCTGTATTTGAATTGATACTTAGCAGTCGAGTAAAGCGAGGCACACAACCTATTGATGCCTCTCTCGAACGAGTCACATACACCATTGGGACCGATGTATCTCCCAATATCAAAGTAGGTCTGAATTTTATAGAAAATAATTAGCAATAAAGTATATTTTTACAACTTAATAGTTTAAATAGTTTCAACCTGAAGCTGTGGATATATAGCAGTTTTCCTCTCCTTGGGGACATTATCCCAAGAATCATACATGAGAGGGACAGTTTGCCTCAATGTAACCCCTAGAAGGGCCTTGAAGTGCTTCGCGTTTTTCCCAACTGGCCTCAGTGTAGCCTGGTCCTCATAATCGAACACTATCGACAATGGATTGTGGTCATTCTCTTCCCAAATTGATAGAAGCTTCTTGTTTTTGGTCCTGTCACGTGGTTTAGGGCCTACAAGTTTCAGTAAACACATTATAAAAAGATTCAAGTAAAAAAATTAATAAAAAAATGTATAAAGTAAACTATTTATTACCACTCGCCGCGCAACCTGAGACTGGGTTCCATCCTCCCGGTGGAGGATCACCTTGGCCATCTCCACCGTGTTCCCGCGCAACAACGTCTGCCATCTGAAAATTCAAATACAACAATACAAACTAGTGTTTGTTCATAAGATCATTATAAACAAAACCCAATAGGCATACATTCAAAATACAATACATACATATATACGTTAAATAAAATCAATACCAATCAATCATATTCATCACTAGAATAAACACGTTCAAATTACAAATTACAAATTACAATACCAATTCAAGATATAATGCAAATATATTAAATTGAACTAGTTAAATTCATACAAATTACAATACCAATTCAATCAGATTCATCACTACAATAAACACGTTTAACATTTCATTATCAACTTCATCATCAGATGTATCACTATCAAAATCATCATTGTTGTCTACATCATCAATAAAATCGTCATCATCGTGAGGGGCAGCAATAGGAATATCTTGAACCTCGATGTTACGACCTATACTCATACTAGAATAAGTCAAATTATCCAAATTGGCAGACAATGCAAGATCATTCGAATTGTCATCATGAATGACATCTTCAATAGCTTCTGTGGTGATATCCCTGTCCCATATCTTTCGATGGTTCACCTCTTGAACGACCTTCCAATAATCTTGTCTTTTAGATGGGTCATCAAGGTAAAATACTTGATTTGCTTGTGTTGCCAATATGTATTGGTCTTCTTTAAACCACTCATATTGAGTAGAAATACTAGTTATGTTATTTTTCTTGACACAATGCTGGTTATCGGTTTTGAACCATTTACATCGAAACAACACAACCTTGTAACCACGCATATAAGTTAGCTCCAGAATTTCTTCCAATACACCATAAAACTTTTGTCCTTCTTCAATCCCAGGTGTTGAAATCCCACTATTCTTAGTTGTACGCCTTTCATCACGACTCTGAACCACAAACCTCACCATTAACTATGCAAGAGGTGTAAGTTTGCAAACATTGGTCCGTTTGCCAAAGAATGTAACTCATGGTTACTACGCCGTGCATTAGCATCTACTTCCCTCCGATTAATCTAAGAAAAAGACATCGATGGTTTAAATGTTTGTTGATAAGTTGGGAAACACATACAATGAGTTTACCTTTTCCTTGAACCAATCAGGAAATGTTGTTTGCGCATCATTCCCGGGCATGGTAGTAGTCAACTCACTGTGAATGTTAATGATCTTAGTGGAATCATTAAAAAGACGGCATGTGAAAAGATTTTTCAAATTAAGTACACTTACGTGATGTATTCAGCAATCTCAGGGCTGTTGTTAAGTACAAACCATTCAACTTTCGTCCGAAGTACGCGATTCAACTCTACAGTTGTACTTTTGCTAATTGGCATACATACTGATTGGAACACATGCAACTCACGTGTTGGAGCTGGAGCATCCTCATTTCTGTCCGGGCGATTGAATTTGGTCGATACACCACGAAAATACTTTGAGCAAAAAGTTACCGCTTCTTCAACAACATAACCTTCCGCTATAGGACCTTCAGGCCTAGCTTTGTTTCTAACATAATTTTTTAGTTTCTTCATGTATCTTTCAAATGGATACATCCATCTCATGAAGATGGGACCACTTGAATAGCTTCTTCAGGTAGATGCACAACCAAATGAATCATTATGTCAAAAAATGCTGGAGGATATATTTGCTCGAAGTACACAAAATCTTAACCAACTTGTCTTTAGCATCAACCATGTCCTTCACCATGAGGTTTCGAGCACAAAGTTGCTTAAAGAATGCACAAAGCTCGATTATTGGTGTTGAAACAGTAGGGTCCAAGAACGCTCGAACTCCAAGCGGCATCAACCGTTGCATCATGATACGATAGTCATGAGACTTCATACCAGTTATGTTGTTGTCATTATTGACAACTTTGTTTTTGAAGTTAGATCCAAATCCATCGGGAAATTTTACTCCCTTAATGAATTTACAAAAAAGATTTCTATCTTCAGGTGTAAAAGAGAATTTGGGTTGAGCCACCTCTTTCAATGAGCCACAAGTCTTTACGAATATTCAAATCTTTCAAGTCTTTTCTTGCATTGATCGTGTCTTTGGACTTGTCATTCATTAACAAGGTCTCTAACAAACTCTCACATACATTTTCTCGATGTGCATGACATCGAGGTTGTGTTTCAGTGTAAGAGAAGACCAATAATCGAGATCGAAAAAGATAGAACGTTTACTCCAATTCAACTCATATTCTTCACGTTTTCTTTTTAAATTCTTACCCCCATAACTAGGATGCTTCCCCGGCATAAGTTCGGCAACTTGTTTAGTTGCGATAAGATATCATTTTCGCTGAAATCATTCGGAGGCCGTCTAGTTTCTATTTACCATTGAAGTTTTGTTCATCCTCCACTTATGTCTTCTGTGACCAACGTAAGAAATTTTTCCCTCACACGAGTCGATGGAGTGTCTTCATTCATGTAGGACATGCCAAGTAGCCCTGACCAGACCAACCAGACAAGTAACTGCGAGCAGGAAATCAC
>NW_025215674.1:25000-26029 GCF_010389155.1 Erigeron canadensis | reverse complement strand
CGATAGCAATTCAGCAAAGAGTCACATGTGCACATGAAGAAGGGGAGAGATTAAGTGACTAGCCTTAGATGGAGAAAGCAGACTGAGGGCATTAACTGATGAGATCCGGTTCCTTCGCTTTCTGTGGCATGTTGTTGAGCTAACTCAGTAAGATTATCTGGTATAGGCCTATTAAGATTGTTATTTCAGGTCGAATGTGATTCGGTTCAACTACATATTAGAGCTCGTACAACCTTGAGTAATCTGTGATATCAACTAGTTCAAACAAGTACTTGCCTAGTGCCCTCCACTGAAGATTGCTAGAATAGCTTGAGTGGAGAGCTGTTTGACTGGAAGTAGTACAACCTATCTATGATAAAGGTAAGGAAGGCGGGTTCACACATCGCTATCTAAGCGCAGACGTTACTAAGCGTGGTCTAGGTGTTCGAAAATAGCAAAAAAGTAACTAAACATAAGGTAGGCGCTTTCACGACTCACTAAACGGGGATCAAAATCTTTGCGCAGTAGAGGAAGTCAAAAGCGGAGGACGAAGCGAATGTAGAGGACACAGCATATCCAGGGAAGGAAAGATGATGGACTCACTCGTTGGGAGGCTGTTCAAACAGACTGCGAAGTGAAAACGAAGGGGAACCAGAAACCTTGATCCATGGTCCCTATCCCTACCCTAGAAGGGCTTGAAGTTGAAGCAGACGTCCAGAGGTGCCTTCTTGATGGAATGAAAGAAATGCCGACCTTAATTCCTAGTCATGAAGTGGAAAAGAAAGAAGTAGCATGGAAAGGAAAGCAATTCGCCAAGCTATGAAAGAAGGTTTCATTGATGGCCTCTTGGGAATAGGCATGAAGCCAATCTCTCTTTTCTTCGGTGAATAATCAGTGAAAAACCCTCTTTGTCCAGTCATTTCATCCTGGTAGGGAAATCCAGGACATACATACAAGGCTTGAATGAGATAAAATGGATGACTAGCGATGTCTCATATGTCAGTAGCAGTGAACATGACGGCAAGGCCGGCACCAGATCCGGCTCCTTTA
>NW_025215674.1:12500-20000 GCF_010389155.1 Erigeron canadensis | reverse complement strand
TGTAAGGTTCTTACCCCTCCCTGAATGCTCCTCGGTTTGCAGCTTGCTTTCAAGCCTAGTCGAATGGGGTTGGTAAAAACAGTTCCGTGGCTTTCCGATAGGAATTAGGCTTTCTTCCGCCTTAAAGAGAGGAAATTCTTTGTAGGGAGAACTATATGCGGGGTAGAAAGAATGGTTGGAGGGGTGAACCTGTCCGCTTGTAGAGAGGTCTTTCTTTGCAAGGCGAAGGTTGTTTTCGGCGATGCTAGTTTCATGTAGTGGGAGGCAGAAGCAGCTGTAAAAGGGAAGGGCATTAGTCGCCGAGAAAGCTAGTGCGCGTAGATCAAAGCTTAGTGGAGAGACCATACATTGGCCAGTTCCAAGGCCAGGTTATCAACAGGGGAAGAGGCAGTGTGGATGGCAGGTTCGATTACGGAGAAGTAAATAATCAATGATTATGCGGGCAGTAACTAATTACCCAAGCAGAAGGACAATGACACTAGCTAACCAACTGAGAGAGTAAAATAGATAGATGAATTACTTGCTAAAGGTGCCAGAAAGAAGTGGAATCAGACTCAGTTTCAGTAGCCGTATTTGATGATGTTTCAAAGTAACTTCAGGAATTTAGCATTGAAGATAAGGACAGAAGAGGTAGCTTTCCGCCCACATCTAAATCTTAATGCAGCTCGTCCCGATCTGTCTCCGGTCGTAACTAAGATAGATCGATTAATCTCCGAGAAGTCCTAAAGCAGAAGTCATCTATTGAGGACAGGACTAGGCAGACGGAGCTTGAATAGCTTACTGAATTAGCTCAGTAAGGCCTACTCTCTTGAGTCTATAGGAGTTCAGTCGGTAAGATCAGGGCAGATATCCCCCCCTAAATCCAGTTAGTTGGAAATCTTATTTAGGGTAAATGGTTTAGCTCAACCATAATCAGAGGAACGAGCCACTATCGATTAGACAAGAACTGGCCTTTCTTTTTGTTAAAGAAATAAGACAGCCGGCGCAAAAGCAACAATACAGGAATCATAGAAGCTCAAGCCCTCAACTCGACCTGAGAAAACTGCAGCGGTTAGGCATCCTCTCATTGAGGAGGTCTTAGATAGAAGATGAGCCGTCTCTTATAGTGTGGGAGTATAACAGTAGCAGCAGTTATTGCCCCATACCCATGAGCATTGGCGTGAGCAGCTAAGCTAAGGTCGGAAAGGAAGAATGGGTGGGCTTACAGGCTACCTATTTCCTCAGCCGATAAGAGAATCTGTCTTCAGCACAGATCAAGGCTTGTCGAAGATCAGTATCAAGTCCTCTATCGCCGGACTAGACTATATTTCGAAGATTGAGGAGTGGCAACTCTGAATCAATTCCAGAACCTACTCCCGGGTAGTCTTTGACTACCTCTTTCCCCCGGCCCGGCTGGCTCTCCTACCTGGGATCCCTTCTCCTTGGAGAACTGCCACTCAAGACTGTTGGATCACTCATCAATGTCATAAGCTTAAAATGATGGCTTTTGGGAAGCCGATGCTAATGAGACCGAGAGTAACGAAGTAGCTCGACCATAAGGGAGAGGAAAAGAGTGAATCTAAAAAAGATAGTCCGACTTGCATGTGTTAAGCATATAGCTTTCTCTTCTCTCGAGTTCACTCCTTCCCTATCATGGAAGTTAGCTCAAAAACAACTCTTCTTTCTAGCTTGGTAATCCCTCGCTTTATTTACTTTTTTGAATGCAGTTCGGGATCGAACGAGGTTCTTACAAAGAAAGGCTATTCATCTTCCCTTATGGGCTTATGGATCTAGTGGATCGTCCCAGTCAACTACTACTTATACTAATTCTACTAACTACTTAGTTATCGTCACTGGCTGCAGATCTGGCTTGGCTCGATAGGCTATTGAATAGGATGGAGGAAGGCTTGTCCCTAGCTTCTGAAACAAGAGAACGGACCGACTCTAACTAATCCACTCCTACTAACAGGAAGTGTAAGGGCAGACCTCGTCCTACTTTCACTCTACTCTTTCCATTTCAATGCTAGCTCGATTGCAGCTAGATTGCTCAGTAGGGACTACTAATGGACTATCAGAAACGAAGTGGGGGATTGGACGACGGACGGGACAACTAGCTAATTGGGGACGGAGGGACAGAGAGAACTCTTCAACGAAAATAAATCTTTAAATTAAATAATAATAATATCGTTCAGTAGGAAATTTTTATTTTTAATTTCATTAAATAAAAGATAGAATCGTTCAGTAGGCTAATCTTCAAAGTTTATCGATTGAGACAGCGGCAGGCCCAAAGAGCTCTACAGTAGTGCCTTGCGAGATCGTAGCTCGTTCACCTAAGATGGAAAAGCACTTGGTTGAAAGCCTAGCAACGAGAAAAAAGAGTCCCATGCATCCTTTAGTCAACAACCATTAGTAAAGAATAGGATCAGACCAAGTGCGAGATTGGATCAAAAATAACGTATAGAAAGGATTTGCAACAGAGAGCCTCAACAGCATCCCTTAACCCACGCTTTTTGCTAGTAAATTGCATTTAAAGTTCCCGCACAGTTGATCCAGCAAAAAAGAGAATCTAGTCTCCGTGAGTCTATACCAAAATTACACTTTCTTTAAATACTTTTTATAGGTTATAAGGAAGCCTAATTTCCTAGGAAGAGAAGCGTGAGGAAAAAGAACAGAGAATAAAGGAGAAAAGGAGGATGGAAGGGGACGTGTAAGCATGAAGGCGGATACTCTCAGGTCAATCTTGGTAGTGAATAGGGCAGCAGTTGGAGAGGAGAATCTTTCTATAGATAGAAGCAAGCGGGTACAAGATCGAAAATTTTTCACAATGGAATGGAAAATGATGATTCAAAGGGGCTTTGTAAGCCTTTCAAGCACCCTTGCTGGTCAGATGTTTCTGTATACCACTTTCTTGATTCAAGGTATGCCAATTTCTTGATTCCACTCCGCTTTCAAGCAAGATTTGGTGAGTGTTCAGTGTGCTTTAGTAAGAGTATGAAGGCTCTAGTGGGCTTACTCTTTTACCTGTCCACGCAAGCAAATGTTTTTGAAAAGCGCTATAAATCGTGGTCAACATTTTTCCAGTGCTTCAGCGGGGGTTGACGGGATACTGAAACTCATGTCGTATAGCCGCAGCGAAACAAAAATTATCGTAGAAAAGAGAAAAGTGGTTTCTTTATTCGTGTATAATGGAAAAGGGGTGCTTAGGATCGGGACACTGGTGATAGGGCAAAAATAGGGGGGAAGAACAAAAGTAAAATCTATGGTGTCTCTAAAAAGGCGTCTCAGTACAGTGTTCACAATGGCGTTTTCAACTATTTTAGCTATTTTGATCGAGCTAAAGCTCTATAGATGGTATTTTCTATTTTCTAATTATTTAGTGTGCGAGTTGAGGTTAGAAATACATGAGGATCTCCTGTTATTACTTGTCTTATTTTTGGTTTTCGTATCATGGATCTTGGTTCGCACTTTCATGTATACTATCAATAAAAAAAAATCTTGGGTACCTAAGATTGATAAAGCTTTTTCCATTTCGACGTGGATTTGTGTTTTTTCTTTGTATTTCACGGAGTTCGCGCAAATCGTGGAATGCACTCACAAACCCGAAGATCTAGAATTGCGCTTAGGCCCCCTAGAAAGGGGGGAAGCGTCTCTTCCTAGTCTAAACGACCTTCCCGCCGTAGTCTATGAACAAGGGATTCAAATTCCAGAAAATAATTTGATCACCGTTGAGCTTAAACAGAACGAAATGGCTTCTCTAATAAATAAACTTCCTAAGGAAGAACTAAAAGACGTAATTCATGAGGACTCCATTCGAAAGCCACTAAACGCATTCACCGCGGAGCAGCAAGCACTATTGAGGGATCTAGCGATTAACCACTTTTCACTAAAAAATCAAATAATCGCTAGAATGAAAGATCTTTATCCCGGCGATGCGTGGGAGTTCACTCAAATAATTAGGGAGAAATTATTCGAAGGACGGCAAAAAGATCGGGAGTCTTCCTTGGAAGATCTCCAAAGGATGCTTTCCGCGTTAAACAAACAAAGGAAATCCGCGAGTTGCGCGAAACGGTTCCGATCTAATATTCACTATTGGGACTGGAAATAAAGAGACCCCTTCACTCAAAAAAGATGGAATAGAGCATCTGAGATATGGAAAGGTACTGGAATAGATCGGATTGCGGGCGGGTTGGGTAGGCAAATTTATCGCCGAAAGGTGGAGAGGGGTGCCGAGATCCTGGGCAGCGGGGTCTTCCCATCATGAGACTAAAGGTAAAGTCGCATAGAGCTATTGGTTCGAATCCAATTCATGATTCCGGTTAGGTCTTTGTTTTGTGAAAAATCTTTCCCTGACTTGATTGATGCAACTTGTAATAGATTTTATTGGAAGGATGTTGAGGAACGAAGACAGTGGTTTGAGTAACTAGCCTCTAAGGTTAGTGAGGTTCCTGTTATGGTGACTTTCACTATAGTGGGAAGAAGACAGGTGGGAGCGAGCAGAGCGAGAGCAAAGCAAGTTCCAGTGGTGGGTTGTCTTCCTGGTCCTATTTCAATCTTTTTCATGGTATGGAACTCACTTCATACCTGCAACAGAGGAAAAGCTGCGGTAATGCTTTCTCTCCGGCCTTTGCTAAAAACGTTGGAAGGAAATCTGTGCGAAGGCTTTCTGTGGGTAAGGCAAAGGTAGATGTAATATTGCGATATGTGTCTTACCTTGGTAATTCCTTTATTTACCTAGTGGGTCTAACTTTATGTCTAAGGAAGAGGAGAATCGCCACGTAAGCCTTTTCTCGAAAAAGGCCTTTCTTTTAGGATAGATCTTTCTTATTTATACAATAAAAAGAGGAAAAATTAGATCTTGATTTGCGGTGCCCCGACAGAGAAGAGGCCCTTCAAATCATGGCTGAAGTCCCCACGAAGGGATATATCACAGAAGTTGGTTTTTATTTTTACTTGAAAAGCACGGGAAAAGCAGACAGTTTGCCCTTCCTTATTAAAAGAAAAAATAGAGGATAGGATTCCTTGTAGGCTACTTCTTTACTATCAGAAAAAGATTCATTGTTTAAGGATGCAGCTTATTTGCTCCATCCTCTTTTTCTCTTGTCCCTTATCTTCTTATCTTATCTGATTGACTTTCCGCTCTTCTGAGTGGGAGTGTGTGTTGTGCCAGAAGGCTTGCGTATAGTATATATAGAAAGATTCGGAAAAGAGTTCTCGAGGATGCATCCCCATCTCCTCGTTCAAAGCAGCGTGGTAGATCAACACGCTTATCTTATATAAGAAATAAAATAAGCAGGGGAGCCTAGAAGCTCAAAGAGAGTCTGAGAAGCTTAGGCAAAAGCATACGCTTCATACGGGCTTTAGTTCCTTTTCTATATCCTTTTCTCAGAATATGCATTTTGTTCTTCTTCTTGTGAGACAAAAGTGCTTCTAGTGCATAAGCTTGAGGAAGTTCAAGGCCAGACCGACTACTCCAAGAGCACTCATCCATAAACCAGTTACCGGTACAAATAACATAAAGAAATGTAACCAACGTTTATTGGAAAAAGCAACCCCGGGACCAAAAGCGATTAGCAGTGACCATTGAATAAGTTTCTTCAGCTTGAGTTGGGTTAAAAGCACGGAATGTATTTGCGCCATCACCATCTTCAAATAAAGTATTTTATACGGTAGCACCCTGAATAGCGCATGGCAAAGCTGCGCCCATCACCTTTCTTTTCTACGCTTTCTTCTATTACGAAATGGAGAGTGAAGTTATAGTCCTGCTACTTTTAAAGCATCTCAAGCCAGCATAAAAAGTGTTTCCATCAGGGCTTTAGGCAAGCTAGCTAGTCAGTGAGCCAGAGAGGAGAATAAGAGGTTAGCAACGTACGAACGTTTTCCAAGTGAGCCACGGGAGTGACGGTTTTGCGAACTAGCCCGGAAAAGAAGCAAGCCTTTATGCGGATTCTGCACAGAGAAAGAAGAAGGAGTTGTGCCATCTCAGTGTTTTTGCCTTTTTCCCGGAATCGATTAGACTCGATGCCAATAAGAGAACAGGGCAAAGAACTTCACTTCTAAGCTGGGTTGTGCAAGTGAGCGCCTTTGTTGATCCGCTTAAAGAGTTCTTTCCTGGAATAAATTATTCTCAGCTTCTAGTCAACGGTTCTGCCACACCTGAATCAGACGATGTCTCCTAAGCCTTTCAGTCCATTACCGTTGAACAAGAGTGAGCAGAGATGGCGGTCTCACTGGTTTCCTTCCCAAGTCCTGTAAGAGGGAAGACTGATATAGATGCTTTTCCCGCTGGAGTACGAAGTGGCTGTGGAAGCTTTTACTCGCCATCTAAGCGATTGATCGAATTTGTATTCCGGAGAGGTCCTAGCTTTATGATATTGTCTTAAATGAATAAGCTATCCTTCTTAACCAGCCTTTAATTGCCAAAGAACCTCAGCTGCTAGTTTGAGCTACTGATACCGGAACCGGTCTCTCTCTGGATCTAAACCAGAATCAGGTTAGTCAAAGGCAATCAAAACGAGTTACACATGCTGTCAATCTTGCTTTTATCTGCCCTTCACTTTCATTCTAGCTTTCTGCTCTTCAAGAGGTTCTTAGAGCGAGGAGTTGCCTTTCACAGTGAGATAGCCGACTTACTATGATTTGATGGCATTCTATCTAAGAAAGACAAAGAAAGTAGGAAGTAATGAAAGAATGGATTGAAATCTTAATAAAGATGGACCACTGCCGAGGCCTAATCTCTTTCACTGAAGCGCGTAAAAAGTTTCAATTGAGAGTATACTCCGAGGAGAACTTATATCGAATGAGAGATAAAGGAGGGATGAAACGAAAAGGAAAGAGCGGAAAAAGAGCAGACAGCTGCAAGACCAGATACCAGAGAATCAACCAAAACTGGGAAATCAACTTCTAAGCAGAAGAAAGAAGCAAATTGAATAGGAGAGAGAGGGATTCGAACCCTCGATAGTAAACTATACCGGTTTTCAAGACCAGGACTTTCAACCACTCAGCCATCTCTCCGAATTCTCTCTTCCCTATGAAAAGTACTAATTAGCCAAGCGTCCATTGTCTAATGGATAGGACAGAGGTCTTCTAAGCCTTTAGTATAGGTTCAAATCCTATTGGACGCAATAGCAAATACTAGAAAGTAAGAAATTTGTCAGAGAGGTAATCCCTTCTTTCTTGGAAAAGGTGCTTTTGGTGGGAGTCAAAACCTGTAGTGATGACTATGCTTAACAAGCTCCTTTTAAACTCAAGTACGAAGAGTCGATAGTGCAATTCACCTTGGATTGAATGACTATGGGTATGGGATACGCTCATGACACTCCCATTTTCAGTAGGCAAGGGATTGATCAAGGAGAAGGCAAAGAACATAGGAAGAATCTTTCGTCCTCAGACTCGGTATACCTACTAAGAGTTGAGCAATCGCCTATACCTTCTATGGTCTCCTTTCTAAATAGAGACTTGCTCTTGGGGCACCTCTCCATCTTATGCATCTGCTGGTACTGCGCCTGAGCTAGTGTGACTGGA
>NW_025215674.1:0-7500 GCF_010389155.1 Erigeron canadensis | reverse complement strand
CACTAAACGGGGATCAAAATCTTTGCGCAGTAGAGGAGTCAAAAGCGGAGGACGAAGCGAATGTAGAGGACACAGCATATCCAGGGAAGGAAGATGGACTGGACTCACTCTCGTTGGGAGGCTGTTCAACCAGACTGCGAAGTTGAAAATCGAAGGGGAACCAGAAACCTTGATCCATGGTCCCTATCCCTACCCTAGAAGGGCTTGAAGTTGAAGCAGACGTCCAGAGGTGCCTTTCTTGATGGAATGAAAGAAATGCCGACCTATAATTCCTAGTCATGAAGTGGAAAAGAAAGAAGTAGCATGGAAAGGAAAGCAATTCGCCAAGCTATGAAAGAAGAGTTTCATTGATGGCCTTCTTGGGAATAGGCATGAAGCCAATCTCTCCTTTCTTCGGTGAATAATCAGTGAATAACCCTTCTTTGTCCAGTCATTTCATCCTGGTAGGGAAATCCAGGACATACATACAAGGCTTGAATGAGATAAAACGGATGACTAGCGATGTCTCATATGTCAGTAGCAGTGAACATGACGGCAAGGCCGGCACCAGATCCGGCTCCCTTTAAGTCCTCAAAGGCCTCTTGACGTTCTCTCGTCCAATGCCATGGTTGGTTATTCTTAAGGAGATTCGTCAGAGTAAAGGTGCAGGCCAACTCGGAATAGAAAGAGCCTTTTACTTTAGTAGGCCGAGGTCAAATGTCGGGATTGAGATTGGATTCAGGAATGGAAAGACCGAATGGACAAAAAGAGGGCTTTTCTAAAAGGATTGGAACTAGGCCAATGCCAATCTCATCTATTGCAGCAAAGAAAGAGAGGCAGGAAGAAGTCAGCTAGTTGCCATCCGCTCTGTCCCAATCTCCGGTCAATGATTGAGTCCGAACTCACCTAAAACGGCGTAGAAGGGTAAATCTACCTAGTCAAAACTCTTGTTTAGGAGCCCCTTTTTCAAGCTTCCTCGCCTTCACCCTATGAGTTCAGGGTGCTTTCCTGGCTCGCCTGAACTCATATCATAGGGTTGTGTTCAGTACGATCTTTAGCCTTTCTTCGTAAGATCCTGAGAACTGAAATGCCTAAAGACGGTGCTCAAGTCAGAAATGCGATCTTCTAGGGCAGGAATTCTTATATGCTAATTGCCAGAAATCCCTCTCATTTTGTCAATAAGGGAGAGGTTGGGAGATAGCTCTTAGCCTGTTGGTTGCTTGCCTGTGACTTGACTTCCTCGTACTCCTTCTCCTAGAAAGCGACTTCTTTCATTCCTCGACAGCTAGGTCTTTGCCGACTCTTAGCTTTCCAGGCGGGTTGGTGTTCAACCTTCATTCAATAGGGCTATCTATCCGAAAGGTCTTAATAAAAAGAATCCCTGTAATAGAAGTTCATTCCTTAAATACCTTCCTAATCAGTAATTTGATGGTCTTCCGTAAAGACTTTCATGCGCACCTTCCTTCATAAGAACAGGTAACCTGGTAGGTGAGTCACTCTCCGCTAACCTGGTAGGTGGGACTTGCTCTACTTTGACTTCTCTATTTCATAACACTAGCCAACCAGCGTACATGGAAAGGAGCTGACACTCGTCGAGAGGAGAAAGGGCAGGTTTTTGATCTAGTCTGATGCTTACAGGACATAGAATCACGTTTCCGGATGAGTGAAGTTCTTGTTCATTTCTCTTTCTAAAAGGGAGTCTCAATGAGAGCTAAGAAAGGTAATGAGTCTGAATGCCTTCATTGTTGCTGGCTACCTTTCACTTAGAAGTAATAATAGGAAGTCCAAGGCTGCCTTATCTTATGGGCAATGCTCCCTTTGCCGTAAAGAGTAGCCATATCCAGTGCGATCTCCTCATACTCAGGCGTCGCCTCAAATCCCATTTATAAACTCTACAACTGCTCCGGTCACACTGCACCACCCTTAATTTAACGGGCCTTTAGGCTAAGGATAGATTGTCTGATAGACGAATTCGTCGACCGCCAATGCTCTAATAAGCTGTCTTTCTCCCAGGGATGCTCTTCTTGTCCTACCGGTCGGGTTGCTGGACTGGTTCTTTTGAGGGAGGCCTATAAATTGCACGGGTCCAAGCTTGATTGATTGATTCTTTTAAAACTAGCTCCTGTAATCAATCTCACCATTAGCATTTTCACCATTATAATGGAAACTAAATTCTGTGGATTAAAGCCCTTCTTTAAAGAAGTCCTCTAACTAGATCAGCTAAGTAGGTAGCTTCGCTCAATTGATTCTATAACTCACCATAGCAAGGTAAGCTGCTCTGTATGAGTCGTTACTAACAACCGAGAAGCCAGTCTCTCAGCTGATAGCTCATCGGATCATGCAGCTCCTGATCTGGTCATAGAAAGAAGGAAGTCCGAACTCAAAGCCAGTGTCTGAGCCAGCTGTCCTTAGTAGACTGGAAGCCAGATAAGGAAGTCTGGTCTAGCTCTCGAAAGTGGGTGTGAGCCCCCTGGCGGGTTCTCTTCCGGATCTTTCGAAACTGGAATAAAGGGGTCCGAAGTAGAAGGAAGGGTTGCCCACTTGATCCAAGATTCATTCCTCCCGCTTTCATTTTATTTCTTTTCCAGTATATATAGGGCTTGACATGACAGCACCTCGCGGCTCCCTTTCAAGATGAACAATGCGGCTAAGCGTGTATCTGGCGCGGGTGTGCCGATGGATGGAGGCGGTTGCATGCTGCATCTAAGAGTTTAGTTCCATGAGACTGAATAACATGGCCTGAAACGAAGTCAACTCACTTTGCTTAACACAGGGCAGCAGAGCAGGACTTATTTATTTTATCACCCTCACCCGTCATCCAACATGGTTCGCACCAGCGTTATTTGACTCGCTTAGTCCATCGCTGTTTGGCTCTACTTCAACCACTACAACCTGACGGTTCCCTTGCCCTTGCAGCTAAAAGAATGCGATAGAACACCTTTTCTGACATCAGGAGATGAAAGCAGTCAAGCAGGCAACTCGACTATTCGTCTTCACTTCCTCAAAAATGCTACCTGCGCGCAGACCCATCCCCAAAGGACTAAACGCATTCAGTTATCTTTCAAAGAGCTTATTCGAGAACAACCTATTCTACAACCTATTTGAATTTGAAAACAGCTTTAGGGATGACTATTTTGCAGCGGTAATTGCAAACAGAAAGGGAGCACCGCTTACTCAAGCACTAGTACCGTCTAAGCATCCCACAGCTGATGAAAGAGTACCGGCAACTGGTTGAGCTTCTATTCTAGGATCAGATCTGCAGCTCTTGCAGTAACAGCTTAGGGGATTGGTTTGAATAGCCTATTGACCAGGAGAGCAAGCATTACCGCAGCTTTTACTCTGTTGCAGGTATCAGAAGTTCCATACATGAAAATGAAATGGGACCATTAAAACCCCTCTAGAGCTTGCTTTGCTGCAACTATAGCGTTAGTAGAGGTTGCTTGCGACGGTAGCATTAGCTAGGCAATCAAGGCAGGTCGAACAGAGTCAGTCCTAGGGTGAAGATCATCGGATGGAAAAATGGATTGAGCTGGCTAATCACTTGATGACCCGGTGGAGAATGGGAACAGAGAGTCGCTCCCATAAACGAATGAATGGGACTCCTGGTCCTGATCGAACCAGAGATTCCGACAACCCGGGAATCGGCAGAAAGAGATGGGTCGGATACTGGAATCTGCCCAAAAGTCCTGACTTTTTCGAGGCAGGGCTTCGATCCGTATCTGGCCAACTCCTCGAACTGCTGGGTGCGACATATTCATGGACTGGCAAAGCGAACTCTCAATTTGATCAGGAGAGCCTAGAGAGCTCTCTATCTTTCCCCAAATTCCGACTAGCGGTTCTTTTTCTCGACCAATTTGAATTCAATTTTTTTTTTCATTTTAAGTTAAGTAGAGTAGTAAGTAGCTAGGCGGGTTTCAGCACATGCTGCATTTAGAATCTCCAAAGAAATTAGAAGCGCCTATGATAGCGTATGATTTTTCCCATTTGTGACCGAGGGTTGCTTGCAAGAGGCGGCGATCGGCAGTGTTCCAAAGCGCCATAACGACTTGCGTTAGAGCGTTATGCCAAACGATCCCCAGCACCTGTAGTTATGGGGATCGCCTTCGGCTTGCTTTAGTCGCTTGCCTGAGTTGCGTTGCTGGGATCGCCTTCGTCTTACTATACTGTTTCCCTAACGCATGCTGGTTACCATAAAGACACCGAGGGATATCGCATGCGCTAGTTTCAGGGATGTTGTTTACACTACTAAAGGTAACAACTAAAAGTGCCGGAACGACTCTAGTGGTGCAAGCGAAGGTTTCAGTCTTGTCGAGCGAATCCCATTGTTCCGGTCCGAGAATCCCTATGTCTGAGGTCGAGCAGCTACGCTCTCGTTGGTCGAGGTTAGATCCTCGTATGTCGCCACTCTCGTCACTGGGCGTTCTCACTTTAGCCTTGTTATCTCAGGACACTCTGCCAGGTTGTTCCTTGTTGACCGGCCTTGTGATTCTCGTTATAGAATGTAGTGCCCAACAGTTTAAAGGAACGGGTGAAGTCTCGGGATCCGCTCTAGCCGAGTAAGAGATTTCCCCTGTAGAGTAGTCTCCGTATCAGTCCATGGGCTAAGGTGCAATTGCCTTCTTAGAGCCAGTAACTTCGTACTGAAAATTGGAGAAAAAAGAGTTACAGAGGCATCTTCCATTCATATCGATTTTGGTTTTTCTGCACCATATTTTGATCTCCCTTTTCTTCGATCCGGAATTCCCAACAAATCCTTGACTCCTCGAATACAATGGGATTTCACACCTGGCGAATCTTTCACTCTACCTCCTCTTATTAAGACTATAGAATGTTCCTGCGAATTATGACCTTCGCCCGGAATGTGAGCAAATATATCATGTCGATTGCTCAACCGTACTTTGGCTATCTTACGTGGAGCTGAATTAGGTTTTTTCGGTGTTCTCGTTGGTACACGCGGGCGTACTCCTTGCTTCTGGGGACATTGATCCGAAGCTCGAGTACGGTCCGTGCGCCGTTTTTCTTCTCTACCATGACGAATCAATTGATTTAATGTAGGCATCGCTCTTTACTTTTGTTCTTCCCCCCGATTTTTGCCCTATCACCAGTGGTTACTCCCGATCCGAAGCACCCCTTTTCCATTCATAGAGAGATCCAATCGTCAAAATCAATAAAAAGGCCATCATGGACCAAGATCCAAAGGGATCAATCTTGTTGGGAGGTACTGCCCAAGGAAAGGAAAAGGTGACTTCCGGATCAGGGATAATAAATAAAATAGAAACAAGATAAAATCGTATATCAAAACGACTTCTGGCATCACCGAAAGGATCGAAACCACATTCGTAGGCCGACAATTTTTCTGGATAGGTCGAACTATTGGAAGCAAATGGAAAAGGAACACCGAGTGGGATCAAAGAAACTAGCGGACTGATCACTAAATAGATACAAATAGGTGCAAATTCTGACATCACCACAGCCCACTTTGTTTTCTCGCTCCTTGCTCGCGGAGCGGCATACCGAAAAAAAGATAGGATTTGAATCGATGACTTAAGCCCTTGCGCTATTCCCCCCTGATCGCATCGTAGATAGCAGTCAGAGTCAGTACGCTTTCCATTTAGAAAATGCGTTCTCTGACATAGGCGGGGCCATCCCTTTTGAGCCCTTGCCTCACCAGAGCTAAAAACTCTAGTTCCAAAGTGTCTCGTTGGTATACGTCCAACTGGAGCCGGTCCAGTTGGTCGCCATGCTCGTCCAAGAAGTCTTTAAAGACTTCTTGTGGGTTGTATGGGGCCTGGTCGGCCAAGGGAGGATTCTGCTCCAAGACTCTTTGAAAAAGGCGTAAAGCCTCATGCTTGAGTTCTCGGAGCAGGAGGTCCCTGTTTTCAAAAGAGACCAACCGGTTATACTCCCCCTGAGAGGGAGCATCGTCCAGTTCTTTTTTTATGTCCGACCAGTAGGCTCCCCTTGCCTTATCTAGCAGATAGGGGCTATTGTCCTGCTCGAGTCGTACAATGCGATTTCGCATTGACGACTCCAAGCTCGCATTTTGGACTACTGTTCCTTCGTGGGACGGGCCCGCTTCATCGCGTGCCACCGAAGAACGAACTGAGGTGCCCTCCATTTCCGTTTCGGGAAAAGGCTCCATCAACACTCCTATCGAGAACGAATCTTCCGTCCAGGAGTTCGCGTGTGATGGTCCCCCGGAACCTGAATTGGAAGGGATTATTTCCCCACCCGACGGATTCACCATATTGGCTCCGATCCCCGCAGTGACGAGCGCTCGAAAAGCACAGCCTATCACTGAGGCCAGAGCGGAGGAGCAGCCCACCTTGCTAAAAAGGAGAGAGAGGGCCTTCACCCCTAGGAAGCCTGCTACCTTCGATAGAAGAGAACAAAAAAAGGCGCTCCCCCCGAGAAGATAGAAAAGGAACATCAGACCGCTTAGCAAGAGAACCTTAACACTGCGAAATAAATTCATCCTAACCGATTGTTTCATTTTTTGTTTTTTCTTTCCCAGTATCGATATAATGAGCACTGTGAACTATCTGCTTCAAAAAAGATAGTTGTAAAGAAGATCAGAGCAAGATATCGTAGTGTAGAACATATTTGAAGTAATGGGGATCACATTAGTAGGAATATAGGCTGATACGTCTCCAGAAAGCCTTGCACAAAGGGGATGAAAGGCTACTTCTTTGCCCCCTTATTGTATTTAGCTGCTGTCACCGAAGGCTCCTTTTTCTTAGCGCAACTGGCCTTTCTGACCTTTTTATAAGTCCCCCTCTAGTCTACCACTAGGCACCTATGTCAGGGGAGAGCAGAAAGCGAGAGAAGAGTGCTATGATTCTTGTGCAGTCTATATAAGCAATTCCTTGATCAGGGTTTTCTTGGCCAGGAATGCTCGATCCGGATAAGAGGGCGCTGTCCTCTATTGTTGAAGCTCAGTTCAGTAAGACAATCGGGTTTACCAAGCTTGTAGGATACTACTTACTAATTTATGCCTGGACGCAGGAAGAGCGAACTATTCTCTTAGACAATGCTCTATCGATCCAGAACTCTAGGAAAGCAACTTCGATACCTAGATAGCGGGAGAGGAGGGCTAGCCCATACAAAAGGGAATCCACTTCTTTACTAGAGATAACTCGATTTGAAGCTTTCATTCCTCTTCAGGTGGTTTGGTTTATCTTTATTTAGCTATTGAGCAAAAAGAGTTCGCAACCTTTTTTGCGCTCATCTCCTTCTCTTCAGGGATATGTAACTCCAAGCCATCAACATTTGGGAAAACAACATACCTTGATGCAAACCTATAAACTCCTTAAACCACCTCTTAAAGTGAACGTGAGTAGGATCTTTAAGTTTCAGAGAGGGCTGCTATTGCCTCTCCTTCACAAGCCCGATTCCGATGGTTATGATTACAGCAACAGTTAACCCTCCGGGTCTTGACTAGGAAACTAGCTCTGCGAAGACGCTTCTTGGTGTTCTTCCGGTGGATGAAAATCAAAACCAACTAGCCAACCAGAAAAAAAA
>NW_025215673.1:242500-250000 GCF_010389155.1 Erigeron canadensis | reverse complement strand
CTAATTACCCAAGCAGAAGGACAATGACACTAGCTAACCAACTGAGAGAGTAAAATAGATAGATGAATTACTTGCTAAAGGTGCCAGAAGAAGTGGAATCAGACTCAGTTTCAGTAGCCGTATTTGATGATGTTTCAAAGTAACTTCAGGAATTTAGCATTGAAGATAAGGACAGAAGAGGTAGCTTTCCGCCCACATCTAAATCTTAATGCAGCTCGTCCCGATCTGTCTCCGGTCGTAACTAAGATAGATCGATTAATCTCCGAGAAGTCCTAAAGCAGAAGTCATCTATTGAGGACAGGACTAGGCAGACGGAGCTTGAATAGCTTACTGAATTAGCTCAGTAAGGCCTACTCTCTTGAGTCTATAGGAGTTCAGTCGGTAAGATCAGGGCAGATATCCCCCCCTAAATCCAGTTAGTTGGAAATCTTATTTAGGGTAAATGGTTTAGCTCAACCATAATCAGAGGAACGAGCCACTATCGATTAGACAAGAACTGGCCTTTCTTTTTGTTAAAGAAATAAGACAGCCGGCGCAAAAGCAACAATACAGGAATCATAGAAGCTCAAGCCCTCAACTCGACCTGAGAAAACTGCAGCGGTTAGGCATCCTCTCATTGAGGAGGTCTTAGATAGAAGATGAGCCGTCTCTTATAGTGTGGGAGTATAACAGTAGCAGCAGTTATTGCCCCATACCCATGAGCATTGGCGTGAGCAGCTAAGCTAAGGTCGGAAAGGAAGAATGGGTGGGCTTACAGGCTACCTATTTCCTCAGCCGATAAGAGAATCTGTCTTCAGCACAGATCAAGGCTTGTCGAAGATCAGTATCAAGTCCTCTATCGCCGGACTAGACTATATTTCGAAGATTGAGGAGTGGCAACTCTGAATCAATTCCAGAACCTACTCCCGGGTAGTCTTTGACTACCTCTTTCCCCCGGCCCGGCTGGCTCTCCTACCTGGGATCCCTTCTCCTTGGAGAACTGCCACTCAAGACTGTTGGATCACTCATCAATGTCATAAGCTTAAATGATGGCTTTTGGGAAGCCGATGCTAATGAGACCGAGAGTAACGAAGTAGCTCGACCATAAGGGAGAGGAAAGAGTGAATCTAAAAAAGATAGTCCGACTTGCATGTGTTAAGCATATAGCTTTCTCTTCTCTCGAGTTCACTCCTTCCCTATCATGGAAGTTAGCTCAAAAACAACTCTTCTTTCTAGCTTGGTAATCCCTCGCTTTATTTACTTTTTTGAATGCAGTTCGGGATCGAACGAGGTTCTTACAAAGAAAGGCTATTCATCTTCCCTTATGGGCTTATGGATCTAGTGGATCGTCCCAGTCAACTACTACTTATACTAATTCTACTAACTACTTAGTTATCGTCACTGGCTGCAGATCTGGCTTGGCTCGATAGGCTATTGAATAGGATGGAGGAAGGCTTGTCCCTAGCTTCTGAAACAAGAGAACGGACCGACTCTAACTAATCCACTCCTACTAACAGGAAGTGTAAGGGCAGACCTCGTCCTACTTTCACTCTACTCTTTCCATTTCAATGCTAGCTCGATTGCAGCTAGATTGCTCAGTAGGGACTACTAATGGACTATCAGAAACGAAGTGGGGGATTGGACGACGGACGGGACAACTAGCTAATTGGGGACGGAGGGACAGAGAGAACTCTTCAACGAAAATAAATCTTTAAATTAAATAATAATAATATCGTTCAGTAGGAAATTTTTATTTTTAATTTCATTAAATAAAAGATAGAATCGTTCAGTAGGCTAATCTTCAAAGTTTATCGATTGAGACAGCGGCAGGCCCAAAGAGCTCTACAGTAGTGCCTTGCGAGATCGTAGCTCGTTCACCTAAGATGGAAAAGCACTTGGTTGAAAGCCTAGCAACGAGAAAAAAGAGTCCCATGCATCCTTTAGTCAACAACCATTAGTAAAGAATAGGATCAGACCAAGTGCGAGATTGGATCAAAAATAACGTATAGAAAGGATTTGCAACAGAGAGCCTCAACAGCATCCCTTAACCCACGCTTTTTGCTAGTAAATTGCATTTAAAGTTCCCGCACAGTTGATCCAGCAAAAAAGAGAATCTAGTCTCCGTGAGTCTATACCAAAATTACACTTTCTTTAAATACTTTTTATAGGTTATAAGGAAGCCTAATTTCCTAGGAAGAGAAGCGTGAGGAAAAAGAACAGAGAATAAAGGAGAAAGGAGGATGGAAGGGGACGTGTAAGCATGAAGGCGGATACTCTCAGGTCAATCTTGGTAGTGAATAGGGCAGCAGTTGGAGAGGAGAATCTTTCTATAGATAGAAGCAAGCGGGTACAAGATCGAAAATTTTTCACAATGGAATGGAAAATGATGATTCAAAGGGGCTTTGTAAGCCTTTCAAGCACCCTTGCTGGTCAGATGTTTCTGTATACCACTTTCTTGATTCAAGGTATGCCAATTTCTTGATTCCACTCCGCTTTCAAGCAAGATTTGGTGAGTGTTCAGTGTGCTTTAGTAAGAGTATGAAGGCTCTAGTGGGCTTACTCTTTTACCTGTCCACGCAAGCAAATGTTTTTGAAAAGCGCTATAAATCGTGGTCAACATTTTCCAGTGCTTCAGCGGGGGTTGACGGGATACTGAACTCATGTCGTATAGCCGCAGCGAAACAAAAATTATCGTAGAAAAGAGAAAAGTGGTTTCTTTATTCGTGTATAATGGAAAAGGGGTGCTTAGGATCGGGACACTGGTGATAGGGCAAAAATAGGGGGAAGAACAAAAGTAAAATCTATGGTGTCTCTAAAAAGGCGTCTCAGTACAGTGTTCACAATGGCGTTTTCAACTATTTTAGCTATTTTGATCGAGCTAAAGCTCTATAGATGGTATTTTCTATTTTCTAATTATTTAGTGTGCGAGTTGAGGTTAGAAATACATGAGGATCTCCTGTTATTACTTGTCTTATTTTTGGTTTTCGTATCATGGATCTTGGTTCGCACTTTCATGTATACTATCAATAAAAAAAAATCTTGGGTACCTAAGATTGATAAAGCTTTTTCCATTTCGACGTGGATTTGTGTTTTTTCTTTGTATTTCACGGAGTTCGCGCAAATCGTGGAATGCACTCACAAACCCGAAGATCTAGAATTGCGCTTAGGCCCCCTAGAAAGGGGGGAAGCGTCTCTTCCTAGTCTAAACGACCTTCCCGCCGTAGTCTATGAACAAGGGATTCAAATTCCAGAAAATAATTTGATCACCGTTGAGCTTAAACAGAACGAAATGGCTTCTCTAATAAATAAACTTCCTAAGGAAGAACTAAAAGACGTAATTCATGAGGACTCCATTCGAAAGCCACTAAACGCATTCACCGCGGAGCAGCAAGCACTATTGAGGGATCTAGCGATTAACCACTTTTCACTAAAAAATCAAATAATCGCTAGAATGAAAGATCTTTATCCCGGCGATGCGTGGGAGTTCACTCAAATAATTAGGGAGAAATTATTCGAAGGACGGCAAAAAGATCGGGAGTCTTCCTTGGAAGATCTCCAAAGGATGCTTTCCGCGTTAAACAAACAAAGGAAATCCGCGAGTTGCGCGAAACGGTTCCGATCTAATATTCACTATTGGGACTGGAAATAAAGAGACCCCTTCACTCAAAAAAGATGGAATAGAGCATCTGAGATATGGAAAGGTACTGGAATAGATCGGATTGCGGGCGGGTTGGGTAGGCAAATTTATCGCCGAAAGGTGGAGAGGGGTGCCGAGATCCTGGGCAGCGGGGTCTTCCCATCATGAGACTAAAGGTAAAGTCGCATAGAGCTATTGGTTCGAATCCAATTCATGATTCCGGTTAGGTCTTTGTTTTGTGAAAAATCTTTCCCTGACTTGATTGATGCAACTTGTAATAGATTTTATTGGAAGGATGTTGAGGAACGAAGACAGTGGTTTGAGTAACTAGCCTCTAAGGTTAGTGAGGTTCCTGTTATGGTGACTTTCACTATAGTGGGAAGAAGACAGGTGGGAGCGAGCAGAGCGAGAGCAAAGCAAGTTCCAGTGGTGGGTTGTCTTCCTGGTCCTATTTCAATCTTTTTCATGGTATGGAACTCACTTCATACCTGCAACAGAGGAAAAGCTGCGGTAATGCTTTCTCTCCGGCCTTTGCTAAAAACGTTGGAAGGAAATCTGTGCGAAGGCTTTCTGTGGGTAAGGCAAAGGTAGATGTAATATTGCGATATGTGTCTTACCTTGGTAATTCCTTTATTTACCTAGTGGGTCTAACTTTATGTCTAAGGAAGAGGAGAATCGCCACGTAAGCCTTTTCTCGAAAAAGGCCTTTCTTTTAGGATAGATCTTTCTTATTTATACAATAAAAAGAGGAAAAATTAGATCTTGATTTGCGGTGCCCCGACAGAGAAGAGGCCCTTCAAATCATGGCTGAAGTCCCCACGAAGGGATATATCACAGAAGTTGGTTTTTATTTTTACTTGAAAAGCACGGGAAAAGCAGACAGTTTGCCCTTCCTTATTAAAAGAAAAAATAGAGGATAGGATTCCTTGTAGGCTACTTCTTTACTATCAGAAAAAGATTCATTGTTTAAGGATGCAGCTTATTTGCTCCATCCTCTTTTTCTCTTGTCCCTTATCTTCTTATCTTATCTGATTGACTTTCCGCTCTTCTGAGTGGGAGTGTGTGTTGTGCCAGAAGGCTTGCGTATAGTATATATAGAAAGATTCGGAAAAGAGTTCTCGAGGATGCATCCCCATCTCCTCGTTCAAAGCAGCGTGGTAGATCAACACGCTTATCTTATATAAGAAATAAAATAAGCAGGGGAGCCTAGAAGCTCAAAGAGAGTCTGAGAAGCTTAGGCAAAAGCATACGCTTCATACGGGCTTTAGTTCCTTTTCTATATCCTTTTCTCAGAATATGCATTTTGTTCTTCTTCTTGTGAGACAAAAGTGCTTCTAGTGCATAAGCTTGAGGAAGTTCAAGGCCAGACCGACTACTCCAAGAGCACTCATCCATAAACCAGTTACCGGTACAAATAACATAAAGAAATGTAACCAACGTTTATTGGAAAAAGCAACCCCGGGACCAAAAGCGATTAGCAGTGACCATTGAATAAGTTTCTTCAGCTTGAGTTGGGTTAAAAGCACGGAATGTATTTGCGCCATCACCATCTTCAAATAAAGTATTTTATACGGTAGCACCCTGAATAGCGCATGGCAAAGCTGCGCCCATCACCTTTCTTTTCTACGCTTTCTTCTATTACGAAATGGAGAGTGAAGTTATAGTCCTGCTACTTTTAAAGCATCTCAAGCCAGCATAAAAAGTGTTTCCATCAGGGCTTTAGGCAAGCTAGCTAGTCAGTGAGCCAGAGAGGAGAATAAGAGGTTAGCAACGTACGAACGTTTTCCAAGTGAGCCACGGGAGTGACGGTTTTGCGAACTAGCCCGGAAAAGAAGCAAGCCTTTATGCGGATTCTGCACAGAGAAAGAAGAAGGAGTTGTGCCATCTCAGTGTTTTTGCCTTTTTCCCGGAATCGATTAGACTCGATGCCAATAAGAGAACAGGGCAAAGAACTTCACTTCTAAGCTGGGTTGTGCAAGTGAGCGCCTTTGTTGATCCGCTTAAAGAGTTCTTTCCTGGAATAAATTATTCTCAGCTTCTAGTCAACGGTTCTGCCACACCTGAATCAGACGATGTCTCCTAAGCCTTTCAGTCCATTACCGTTGAACAAGAGTGAGCAGAGATGGCGGTCTCACTGGTTTCCTTCCCAAGTCCTGTAAGAGGGAAGACTGATATAGATGCTTTTCCCGCTGGAGTACGAAGTGGCTGTGGAAGCTTTTACTCGCCATCTAAGCGATTGATCGAATTTGTATTCCGGAGAGGTCCTAGCTTTATGATATTGTCTTAAATGAATAAGCTATCCTTCTTAACCAGCCTTTAATTGCCAAAGAACCTCAGCTGCTAGTTTGAGCTACTGATACCGGAACCGGTCTCTCTCTGGATCTAAACCAGAATCAGGTTAGTCAAAGGCAATCAAAACGAGTTACACATGCTGTCAATCTTGCTTTTATCTGCCCTTCACTTTCATTCTAGCTTTCTGCTCTTCAAGAGGTTCTTAGAGCGAGGAGTTGCCTTTCACAGTGAGATAGCCGACTTACTATGATTTGATGGCATTCTATCTAAGAAAGACAAAGAAAGTAGGAAGTAATGAAAGAATGGATTGAAATCTTAATAAAGATGGACCACTGCCGAGGCCTAATCTCTTTCACTGAAGCGCGTAAAAAGTTTCAATTGAGAGTATACTCCGAGGAGAACTTATATCGAATGAGAGATAAAGGAGGGATGAAACGAAAAGGAAAGAGCGGAAAAAGAGCAGACAGCTGCAAGACCAGATACCAGAGAATCAACCAAAACTGGGAAATCAACTTCTAAGCAGAAGAAAGAAGCAAATTGAATAGGAGAGAGAGGGATTCGAACCCTCGATAGTAAACTATACCGGTTTTCAAGACCAGGACTTTCAACCACTCAGCCATCTCTCCGAATTCTCTCTTCCCTATGAAAAGTACTAATTAGCCAAGCGTCCATTGTCTAATGGATAGGACAGAGGTCTTCTAAGCCTTTAGTATAGGTTCAAATCCTATTGGACGCAATAGCAAATACTAGAAAGTAAGAAATTTGTCAGAGAGGTAATCCCTTCTTTCTTGGAAAAGGTGCTTTTGGTGGGAGTCAAAACCTGTAGTGATGACTATGCTTAACAAGCTCCTTTTAAACTCAAGTACGAAGAGTCGATAGTGCAATTCACCTTGGATTGAATGACTATGGGTATGGGATACGCTCATGACACTCCCATTTTCAGTAGGCAAGGGATTGATCAAGGAGAAGGCAAAGAACATAGGAAGAATCTTTCGTCCTCAGACTCGGTATACCTACTAAGAGTTGAGCAATCGCCTATACCTTCTATGGTCTCCTTTCTAAATAGAGACTTGCTCTTGGGGCACCTCTCCATCTTATGCATCTGCTGGTACTGCGCCTGAGCTAGTGTGACTGGATCCCGCAATCCCTCTTACAAAGCAGAAATTCCTTCTTTTTTTGTTACTTTCAAACGATTGTCAAATTCATTCATTATTTTTTGGCCATAAATAAAGTCGAGCCCGCCATTCTCATGCATTTCCCTTGAAACCACTACGGTTTTACACCTGAAAGTAGCTACCAATCTTTTACAAACTTCCTCCTGAGAAAGATCCCGCGTGAGATAGTGTTACTGACACATAAGGCTTCAGCGTGCTTTTCGCCAGTAGCTTCTCCTTTCTTTTCGTTTTTATTCTATATAAATACATACACAACGAATATCTATTCATAGGAGTGAGCGACCCATGGGGAGGAGGGTAGTGAATTCATTGTCTGAAAGTGGGAGTGAAAGGAGACTGCTTTTGCTTTGAATGCTTACCCAAGCTCTTTGACAGACTCGCGGGGTACCGATTTCCTCCTGCTTCGTGCGTCGGGCC
>NW_025215673.1:215000-240000 GCF_010389155.1 Erigeron canadensis | reverse complement strand
CGAATGCGTGAGTTATACCGAGTACTCAGTAAATTATAGACCACTTCAAATCTTCGTTTTCGAGAGGGATGATCAACTCCGCAAATATCGATCGAAACTTGAACCCTTGTATAGGTATGCAATTTAAGAAAGCACAACAATTGAAATGGGCAGTCCGTATTGGTATCAGAGCTATTCCCATGTTCCGATCTTTCCATTTTTTTTACCCATTTCTTGGGTAAAGTCTCCCAACTATATTTGAAAATGAATTGGTTATCCATAAAGATAAAGAAAGCTTTCTTGTAGTTCCGCTTCTTGCTCTAAAAATTAGGAAAGACTTGTCGGAAATCGCCAGTTGGCTTGGTCCGACCAAGAAAGGCATGGGACTCTTTGGGCATTGCTTGGGTCGAGTGAGTAAAGACTGGCTACCTATAATATAAAGATCCCTCACTGCACACTTTAGATATAATGAAAACCTTTAGTTTAGGAGTCATTCAGGCTAGATCTAAAAAAAGAACATAGCCTTCGTATGATCCCTTTCTAGTACCCTATCTTGAGCAGGAAAGTGTTCAGTAGGAAAAGACCGGAAGAAATGGGATTCGAACCCATGCATGATGCAATCAATCTTCTTGTATGTCGATTTAGCAAACCAATGCCTTAAGCCCTTGTGCTATCCCCCATGATCAGATCAGATATTTGGGCAACCAACCCATTTCGCTCTATCATTTCTTCTTTCTTTCCTAGCCTACTCAAAAACTATTTAGGAAGGGCTACCATTATATACGCAATTAATAAAGGATGCCGAATCATCCACCGAATCCTATGTTTCATCCTAGTTTATTTGATGTGTATACCTGTTTTTCAGTTGGCCTCATGTATATCTAGGCCAATGTGTCTTATTGGGCTTAGTATGTGCTTAGTTTCGGTTAATCCTTAGGCTCTTTTTGATTACGTAGAAACTTGGATTCTTTTTAGCCTTTGTAATCGTAATCTAATTTCAATAATTTTTTCCATAGGTTAGTTTCTTTATTTTAGAGCTCGGGGAGTGTCTTGAGTTCTTTGTTTGGTTGCCTGGGGTGGGGTATGCCCCTTCATTTATGTTTACTTCGGGGGTTCCCCCCATCGGTCAATGTATTCTTACTTACCGAAAAGAAAGACTAGTTAGGTACCGTAGGTAGAGCATATTCCAACACTTCGGATAACCACTTGACATTGGCACCTTGGCCAGGTAGATCCGTCCCACTCTCCGGACCTCACCTCTGCTTTTTTGGAGTCCGGGATGACTCGGATGGGCAGATAAAACAGAACCTGTCAGTTACGCCTTTAGGGGCCGCCACGTATAGCTTTAGTTTATGCTGTAGCATCGGTTATTGCTCTGGTTACGAATGACCCAATCTATCTATGGCAACCACCCCTACTTTTAGTAGATGGAGATGCGCACCTAGGAAAGCGCGGAATAGACCTGCGTGTCGGCCAGTGCCGGGGCAGAGATAGGGACCATGAAAGCATGGGATTCAATCGAACCTTTTCGGACAATTCCTAACGCAGAAGGGGGATGCTAATAAGCTGACAGCTCAGGCATGGCTTCAATAGCGAAAGAAGTTCTTTCTGATTTGAATCAAGAAAGACAATGAATTTACGAGATCTTGATCCGTTTAGTGCCTTCACTTGTGAACAACAGGGACCCATTCTGTTGATTGCTTCTCTGCGCCAGCTCTAACAAACTGGTTTTTCTTTCTCACAGAATTAGGGAAATCATTAGATTCTTCTTCCTTCTTTCGGTAACACGAGATAGGCTGGGAAATCCCCCTTCGATAGACAGGTGGCAACTTGACCTCTAAGTAAGGACAGGAACGCCCGTGCCCAATCAAAGACCACAATCATGAAAAGCAGCTGAAACGAGACCTAAAGCTGAACCGCTGAAGGAACCTCTTTCCGTTGTTAAAGCAAGTACGCTTTTCAAGCTTTTTCCTTACTCTTACTAAAGCAGGCACACGCAAAACTCTCTATTTGGCTTTTCACTGAAACCAATACGTCTAAACATAAGGTAGGCGCTTTCACGACTCACTAAACGGGGATCAAAATCTTTGCGCAGTAGAGGAGTCAAAAGCGGAGGACGAAGCGAATGTAGAGGACACAGCATATCCAGGGAAGGAAGATGGACTGGACTCACTCTCGTTGGGAGGCTGTTCAACCAGACTGCGAAGTTGAAAATCGAAGGGGAACCAGAAACCTTGATCCATGGTCCCTATCCCTACCCTAGAAGGGCTTGAAGTTGAAGCAGACGTCCAGAGGTGCCTTTCTTGATGGAATGAAAGAAATGCCGACCTATAATTCCTAGTCATGAAGTGGAAAAGAAAGAAGTAGCATGGAAAGGAAAGCAATTCGCCAAGCTATGAAAGAAGAGTTTCATTGATGGCCTTCTTGGGAATAGGCATGAAGCCAATCTCTCCTTTCTTCGGTGAATAATCAGTGAATAACCCTTCTTTGTCCAGTCATTTCATCCTGGTAGGGAAATCCAGGACATACATACAAGGCTTGAATGAGATAAAACGGATGACTAGCGATGTCTCATATGTCAGTAGCAGTGAACATGACGGCAAGGCCGGCACCAGATCCGGCTCCCTTTAAGTCCTCAAAGGCCTCTTGACGTTCTCTCGTCCAATGCCATGGTTGGTTATTCTTAAGGAGATTCGTCAGAGTAAAGGTGCAGGCCAACTCGGAATAGAAAGAGCCTTTTACTTTAGTAGGCCGAGGTCAAATGTCGGGATTGAGATTGGATTCAGGAATGGAAAGACCGAATGGACAAAAAGAGGGCTTTTCTAAAAGGATTGGAACTAGGCCAATGCCAATCTCATCTATTGCAGCAAAGAAAGAGAGGCAGGAAGAAGTCAGCTAGTTGCCATCCGCTCTGTCCCAATCTCCGGTCAATGATTGAGTCCGAACTCACCTAAAACGGCGTAGAAGGGTAAATCTACCTAGTCAAAACTCTTGTTTAGGAGCCCCTTTTTCAAGCTTCCTCGCCTTCACCCTATGAGTTCAGGGTGCTTTCCTGGCTCGCCTGAACTCATATCATAGGGTTGTGTTCAGTACGATCTTTAGCCTTTCTTCGTAAGATCCTGAGAACTGAAATGCCTAAAGACGGTGCTCAAGTCAGAAATGCGATCTTCTAGGGCAGGAATTCTTATATGCTAATTGCCAGAAATCCCTCTCATTTTGTCAATAAGGGAGAGGTTGGGAGATAGCTCTTAGCCTGTTGGTTGCTTGCCTGTGACTTGACTTCCTCGTACTCCTTCTCCTAGAAAGCGACTTCTTTCATTCCTCGACAGCTAGGTCTTTGCCGACTCTTAGCTTTCCAGGCGGGTTGGTGTTCAACCTTCATTCAATAGGGCTATCTATCCGAAAGGTCTTAATAAAAAGAATCCCTGTAATAGAAGTTCATTCCTTAAATACCTTCCTAATCAGTAATTTGATGGTCTTCCGTAAAGACTTTCATGCGCACCTTCCTTCATAAGAACAGGTAACCTGGTAGGTGAGTCACTCTCCGCTAACCTGGTAGGTGGGACTTGCTCTACTTTGACTTCTCTATTTCATAACACTAGCCAACCAGCGTACATGGAAAGGAGCTGACACTCGTCGAGAGGAGAAAGGGCAGGTTTTTGATCTAGTCTGATGCTTACAGGACATAGAATCACGTTTCCGGATGAGTGAAGTTCTTGTTCATTTCTCTTTCTAAAAGGGAGTCTCAATGAGAGCTAAGAAAGGTAATGAGTCTGAATGCCTTCATTGTTGCTGGCTACCTTTCACTTAGAAGTAATAATAGGAAGTCCAAGGCTGCCTTATCTTATGGGCAATGCTCCCTTTGCCGTAAAGAGTAGCCATATCCAGTGCGATCTCCTCATACTCAGGCGTCGCCTCAAATCCCATTTATAAACTCTACAACTGCTCCGGTCACACTGCACCACCCTTAATTTAACGGGCCTTTAGGCTAAGGATAGATTGTCTGATAGACGAATTCGTCGACCGCCAATGCTCTAATAAGCTGTCTTTCTCCCAGGGATGCTCTTCTTGTCCTACCGGTCGGGTTGCTGGACTGGTTCTTTTGAGGGAGGCCTATAAATTGCACGGGTCCAAGCTTGATTGATTGATTCTTTTAAAACTAGCTCCTGTAATCAATCTCACCATTAGCATTTTCACCATTATAATGGAAACTAAATTCTGTGGATTAAAGCCCTTCTTTAAAGAAGTCCTCTAACTAGATCAGCTAAGTAGGTAGCTTCGCTCAATTGATTCTATAACTCACCATAGCAAGGTAAGCTGCTCTGTATGAGTCGTTACTAACAACCGAGAAGCCAGTCTCTCAGCTGATAGCTCATCGGATCATGCAGCTCCTGATCTGGTCATAGAAAGAAGGAAGTCCGAACTCAAAGCCAGTGTCTGAGCCAGCTGTCCTTAGTAGACTGGAAGCCAGATAAGGAAGTCTGGTCTAGCTCTCGAAAGTGGGTGTGAGCCCCCTGGCGGGTTCTCTTCCGGATCTTTCGAAACTGGAATAAAGGGGTCCGAAGTAGAAGGAAGGGTTGCCCACTTGATCCAAGATTCATTCCTCCCGCTTTCATTTTATTTCTTTTCCAGTATATATAGGGCTTGACATGACAGCACCTCGCGGCTCCCTTTCAAGATGAACAATGCGGCTAAGCGTGTATCTGGCGCGGGTGTGCCGATGGATGGAGGCGGTTGCATGCTGCATCTAAGAGTTTAGTTCCATGAGACTGAATAACATGGCCTGAAACGAAGTCAACTCACTTTGCTTAACACAGGGCAGCAGAGCAGGACTTATTTATTTTATCACCCTCACCCGTCATCCAACATGGTTCGCACCAGCGTTATTTGACTCGCTTAGTCCATCGCTGTTTGGCTCTACTTCAACCACTACAACCTGACGGTTCCCTTGCCCTTGCAGCTAAAAGAATGCGATAGAACACCTTTTCTGACATCAGGAGATGAAAGCAGTCAAGCAGGCAACTCGACTATTCGTCTTCACTTCCTCAAAAATGCTACCTGCGCGCAGACCCATCCCCAAAGGACTAAACGCATTCAGTTATCTTTCAAAGAGCTTATTCGAGAACAACCTATTCTACAACCTATTTGAATTTGAAAACAGCTTTAGGGATGACTATTTTGCAGCGGTAATTGCAAACAGAAAGGGAGCACCGCTTACTCAAGCACTAGTACCGTCTAAGCATCCCACAGCTGATGAAAGAGTACCGGCAACTGGTTGAGCTTCTATTCTAGGATCAGATCTGCAGCTCTTGCAGTAACAGCTTAGGGGATTGGTTTGAATAGCCTATTGACCAGGAGAGCAAGCATTACCGCAGCTTTTACTCTGTTGCAGGTATCAGAAGTTCCATACATGAAAATGAAATGGGACCATTAAAACCCCTCTAGAGCTTGCTTTGCTGCAACTATAGCGTTAGTAGAGGTTGCTTGCGACGGTAGCATTAGCTAGGCAATCAAGGCAGGTCGAACAGAGTCAGTCCTAGGGTGAAGATCATCGGATGGAAAAATGGATTGAGCTGGCTAATCACTTGATGACCCGGTGGAGAATGGGAACAGAGAGTCGCTCCCATAAACGAATGAATGGGACTCCTGGTCCTGATCGAACCAGAGATTCCGACAACCCGGGGAATCGGCAGAAAGAGATGGGTCGGATACTGGAATCTGCCCAAAAGTCCTGACTTTTTCGAGGCAGGGCTTCGATCCGTATCTGGCCAACTCCTCGAACTGCTGGGTGCGACATATTCATGGACTGGCAAAGCGAACTCTCAATTTGATCAGGAGAGCCTAGAGAGCTCTCTATCTTTCCCCAAATTCCGACTAGCGGTTCTTTTTCTCGACCAATTTGAATTCAATTTTTTTTTTCATTTTAAGTTAAGTAGAGTAGTAAGTAGCTAGGCGGGTTTCAGCACATGCTGCATTTAGAATCTCCAAAGAAATTAGAAGCGCCTATGATAGCGTATGATTTTTCCCATTTGTGACCGAGGGTTGCTTGCAAGAGGCGGCGATCGGCAGTGTTCCAAAGCGCCATAACGACTTGCGTTAGAGCGTTATGCCAAACGATCCCCAGCACCTGTAGTTATGGGGATCGCCTTCGGCTTGCTTTAGTCGCTTGCCTGAGTTGCGTTGCTGGGATCGCCTTCGTCTTACTATACTGTTTCCCTAACGCATGCTGGTTACCATAAAGACACCGAGGGATATCGCATGCGCTAGTTTCAGGGATGTTGTTTACACTACTAAAGGTAACAACTAAAAGTGCCGGAACGACTCTAGTGGTGCAAGCGAAGGTTTCAGTCTTGTCGAGCGAATCCCATTGTTCCGGTCCGAGAATCCCTATGTCTGAGGTCGAGCAGCTACGCTCTCGTTGGTCGAGGTTAGATCCTCGTATGTCGCCACTCTCGTCACTGGGCGTTCTCACTTTAGCCTTGTTATCTCAGGACACTCTGCCAGGTTGTTCCTTGTTGACCGGCCTTGTGATTCTCGTTATAGAATGTAGTGCCCAACAGTTTAAAGGAACGGGTGAAGTCTCGGGATCCGCTCTAGCCGAGTAAGAGATTTCCCCTGTAGAGTAGTCTCCGTATCAGTCCATGGGCTAAGGTGCAATTGCCTTCTTAGAGCCAGTAACTTCGTACTGAAAATTGGAGAAAAAAGAGTTACAGAGGCATCTTCCATTCATATCGATTTTGGTTTTTCTGCACCATATTTTGATCTCCCTTTTCTTCGATCCGGAATTCCCAACAAATCCTTGACTCCTCGAATACAATGGGATTTCACACCTGGCGAATCTTTCACTCTACCTCCTCTTATTAAGACTATAGAATGTTCCTGCGAATTATGACCTTCGCCCGGAATGTGAGCAAATATATCATGTCGATTGCTCAACCGTACTTTGGCTATCTTACGTGGAGCTGAATTAGGTTTTTTCGGTGTTCTCGTTGGTACACGCGGGCGTACTCCTTGCTTCTGGGGACATTGATCCGAAGCTCGAGTACGGTCCGTGCGCCGTTTTTCTTCTCTACCATGACGAATCAATTGATTTAATGTAGGCATCGCTCTTTACTTTTGTTCTTCCCCCGATTTTTGCCCTATCACCAGTGGTTACTCCCGATCCGAAGCACCCCTTTTCCATTCATAGAGAGATCCAATCGTCAAAATCAATAAAAAGGCCATCATGGACCAAGATCCAAAGGGATCAATCTTGTTGGGAGGTACTGCCCAAGGAAAGGAAAAGGTGACTTCCGGATCAGGGATAATAAATAAAATAGAAACAAGATAAAATCGTATATCAAAACGACTTCTGGCATCACCGAAAGGATCGAAACCACATTCGTAGGCCGACAATTTTTCTGGATAGGTCGAACTATTGGAAGCAAATGGAAAAGGAACACCGAGTGGGATCAAAGAAACTAGCGGACTGATCACTAAATAGATACAAATAGGTGCAAATTCTGACATCACCACAGCCCACTTTGTTTTCTCGCTCCTTGCTCGCGGAGCGGCATACCGAAAAAAAGATAGGATTTGAATCGATGACTTAAGCCCTTGCGCTATTCCCCCTGATCGCATCGTAGATAGCAGTCAGAGTCAGTACGCTTTCCATTTAGAAAATGCGTTCTCTGACATAGGCGGGGCCATCCCTTTTGAGCCCTTGCCTCACCAGAGCTAAAAACTCTAGTTCCAAAGTGTCTCGTTGGTATACGTCCAACTGGAGCCGGTCCAGTTGGTCGCCATGCTCGTCCAAGAAGTCTTTAAAGACTTCTTGTGGGTTGTATGGGGCCTGGTCGGCCAAGGGAGGATTCTGCTCCAAGACTCTTTGAAAAAGGCGTAAAGCCTCATGCTTGAGTTCTCGGAGCAGGAGGTCCCTGTTTTCAAAAGAGACCAACCGGTTATACTCCCCCTGAGAGGGAGCATCGTCCAGTTCTTTTTTATGTCCGACCAGTAGGCTCCCCTTGCCTTATCTAGCAGATAGGGGCTATTGTCCTGCTCGAGTCGTACAATGCGATTTCGCATTGACGACTCCAAGCTCGCATTTTGGACTACTGTTCCTTCGTGGGACGGGCCCGCTTCATCGCGTGCCACCGAAGAACGAACTGAGGTGCCCTCCATTTCCGTTTCGGGAAAAGGCTCCATCAACACTCCTATCGAGAACGAATCTTCCGTCCAGGAGTTCGCGTGTGATGGTCCCCCGGAACCTGAATTGGAAGGGATTATTTCCCCACCCGACGGATTCACCATATTGGCTCCGATCCCCGCAGTGACGAGCGCTCGAAAAGCACAGCCTATCACTGAGGCCAGAGCGGAGGAGCAGCCCACCTTGCTAAAAAGGAGAGAGAGGGCCTTCACCCCTAGGAAGCCTGCTACCTTCGATAGAAGAGAACAAAAAAAGGCGCTCCCCCCGAGAAGATAGAAAAGGAACATCAGACCGCTTAGCAAGAGAACCTTAACACTGCGAAATAAATTCATCCTAACCGATTGTTTCATTTTTTGTTTTTTCTTTCCCAGTATCGATATAATGAGCACTGTGAACTATCTGCTTCAAAAAAGATAGTTGTAAAGAAGATCAGAGCAAGATATCGTAGTGTAGAACATATTTGAAGTAATGGGGATCACATTAGTAGGAATATAGGCTGATACGTCTCCAGAAAGCCTTGCACAAAGGGGATGAAAGGCTACTTCTTTGCCCCCTTATTGTATTTAGCTGCTGTCACCGAAGGCTCCTTTTTCTTAGCGCAACTGGCCTTTCTGACCTTTTTATAAGTCCCCCTCTAGTCTACCACTAGGCACCTATGTCAGGGGAGAGCAGAAAGCGAGAGAAGAGTGCTATGATTCTTGTGCAGTCTATATAAGCAATTCCTTGATCAGGGTTTTCTTGGCCAGGAATGCTCGATCCGGATAAGAGGGCGCTGTCCTCTATTGTTGAAGCTCAGTTCAGTAAGACAATCGGGTTTACCAAGCTTGTAGGATACTACTTACTAATTTATGCCTGGACGCAGGAAGAGCGAACTATTCTCTTAGACAATGCTCTATCGATCCAGAACTCTAGGAAAGCAACTTCGATACCTAGATAGCGGGAGAGGAGGGGCTAGCCCATACAAAAGGGAATCCACTTCTTTACTAGAGATAACTCGATTTGAAGCTTTCATTCCTCTTCAGGTGGTTTGGTTTATCTTTATTTAGCTATTGAGCAAAAAGAGTTCGCAACCTTTTTTGCGCTCATCTCCTTCTCTTCAGGGATATGTAACTCCAAGCCATCAACATTTGGGAAAACAACATACCTTGATGCAAACCTATAAACTCCTTAAACCACCTCTTAAAGTGAACGTGAGTAGGATCTTTAAGTTTCAGAGAGGGCTGCTATTGCCTCTCCTTCACAAGCCCGATTCCGATGGTTATGATTACAGCAACAGTTAACCCTCCGGGTCTTGACTAGGAAACTAGCTCTGCGAAGACGCTTCTTTGGTGTTCTTCCGGTGGATGAAAATCAAAACCAACTAGCCAACCAGAAAAAAAGGCTTCCGTCCTCGGAACTAAAGCTGGTTCTATTCCGGACAAGAAAGCAAAGCCGGGGACCTAGGTGGGAGGAGCTGACTTGACTGGTTAAATTTCCGGTACTTAGTCATTCGACTGACAAAGAGAGGAGACCGAAGGAGAGAAGAGGTTTAGCCCTTTCCCTAATGGTCGATCGAGTAACTATGCCCCTTGATCCTAACCAAAGTAAGCTAGTCCACGAGTGAAAGACTTTCCACTAGATAGAATGAGGGTAGCTCTCCCGATAGGTTACGGGTGGAATCTCCTACCCCTGATTTGATTCGATTCCTAGGATTTTCATTTTCCCGGGATTTCTCGCTTAATATCTGATGTCCCTGAGGGAATCCTTAGATGTGAAAGTGAGGAGATAGAAGAGTTCAGACTTTGAGCCAAAGACGGAAGAGAGAGAGGGAGCACTCGTGGCACACTTATACAGATAGCTATCGATGGGGCTATAAATCTTCATTACCCTTACGGTCGACTAACTTCGCCAAGAAAAGCACTTCTTACTGGGTGAAGGGCTGGGCCTACGCTCGCTTGTTCCAGCGCGAGAATCTCCGGCTTTTTGGTCAGCGGCTATCTGGACCACCATACCTTCTCTATTGCAAGCTACCTCTTGTTAACCCGGTTCTAGCTTACGTATACCGTTGACTCCTGTGTCTTACACACAAGGTTGACATAAGGAAATTCCTTGTTCTAATAATTACGCCGTCCCCGGTCCCTTGGGCTTGGGGTAAGCCTTAAATGTGCGATGCCCGATAATTGTGCATTAGGAGCTCGCTTCCTTCCATTAGTCAATCGGACTTTTTCACAAGATCTCTAATGCCAATAAAGCAGGAAGGCGAGGAGAATGCCAAATCGAAAGCAACCCGTAAAGCTAGTTCCCGTGGACTGAGTCTAGTGCTTCATACGATACAAGACAAGGAAGGAAAGGAAAGGAAGTGCGTGTTCAGAGTTGGAGGATTCCAGGCCAGCCCGATGCGTTCTGAGGAACTAGACAGATCAAGTTTCTTTCCTCATATACTTTAGCTGACGTAATTGATTACAAGAAAGTGACTCTGCAAAACATTGAATCAACACAGTATAAGGCACTGCCAACAAAAATAAAAGCGGGTCTGGACGACAACCATTCCTTGAATTTGGTTCTGGCAAAGCGGGAGGAAGCCACTCTAAAGAGGAGGACTGTCAAAGAGTCATGTTGGGCTTCGACTAGGAGCTCTCCTCGGCCATAGAGATTCGCTTGGAGCATATCATAATGAGCTTGAGGCCTTTCGCTCAAGAGGTTAATGAATCTGGCTTCTCACAATGATCAATCATGTGGCGGTGTGGAAAGGCGTATGTACATCTAATTCGAGCATTTTCTACTACTAGTATGGGTAAGCATAAGGGGCTATAAATACGTCTTCTGTTACGACGAACACACAACCTTTGTATAATGAGCTACTCACGAGATGGGAACCACACGTCCCAGGCTTGCCCCCTACCAATAAAGTACAGCCAGCCACTATGTATCCATGTAAACTAGGGATGAGGAATAGACAACGGCAGTTCGTTATTCATACTCGTTATTTAGATGGTTACAGGGTTGACCGAGCTATTTATTCCGTTTCCCGAAATGGTGACCCATAACTTGTTTTCCCGGGAAAGGGTTCAGATCTATATCGCAATACATAGCCCGTAGTGGGGTGGGGAAGGCTGTTTGGTAAAGGCGGATCCTCCTGTAGGTACGTAGACGGATCGAAATGCAGGCTCTGTCGAGACCTGTTGATCCCTTCCTTTCATACCTGGTCTAGTCTCTCTTTCTTAGGTCGATTCCATCCGCAGCAGAGGGTGAAGTTGACCCGGCTTATTCAGCTTGTCAATTATTGGTGTAGTGCTAGACTCCTCCTCTCCTCTATTTTTTTATGAATGGAAAAAAGAGTCGATTGTTACTAGCCCCTTTTTGCCCACCCACTGAGCTGAGCCCTATGACTAGAGACTAGAAAGGCAGAAAGAAATTCCTATTAGCTGAAAGTGGGTCTACAAGATGAGGACTCTCTATCGTCAGATCGTTGGCAGTCTGGTTCTGCTTTCTCCTATCTTAGTCAGTCAGTAAACTCGGGGATGAAAGCTCTAGCTAATCTTGGACAGGTTTCTTTTTCCGTTCTTTCGCGTAGTGAATTCTTCTCTCTCTTATGATATTTCCGCTTGAGGCTCTGCGAGACCTGAAATACAGGTTTTGAAGAAACTCGGCCAACGGCATCTTTGATGCTCTTATTTCGTTTCGCGAAGTAGGGATTGGGAGTTTCGTCTCGGACTTGACTTGACTTGAAAAGGCCTAAAGCAGAGGTTCTGAAAGAACGTAGTGGTGAACGAAGTTTACTTTGACTTATAGCATTTCTCCTTCTCTTAGCTGAAGGCTTATCCATGAATCCGGACTTGAAGAACTTGAGGGCATAGGATTCAATCCAGCCACAGGTTCTCCCTATGGCTACCTTGTTGCGAACGAAAGACCGGATCTCTATTCTTCCAGCAATCTTCTTTTGATGATAAAAAAGAAAGAAGAGAAAGAACTGGGAGTTGGCGCCTACATAACTGCTTGCTTGCTTACCAAGCCATCCTGGCAGCAAGCTCCTCCAGTTCGATTATGATTCTTGACTTGACTTATTATAAAAACAACTCACTATCCAAATGAAAGACAATCGATTATCTACCCAAGAAGATAGAGAGTCCCACATACAAAAAAAGGTCACAAATAGAGTTAAACCAAGTAACATTGCAAAGGCATAATGATAGTAGGGTCGGGATATCCCCGCCCTCCGAACCGGACGTGAGGGTCTCCCCTCATCCGGCTCTCTGCAGGGGAATCTCCACTCACTGCTTCCCCTAATATCCTCCCTTTACCACATCATGGGGGTTTACAGGAGATCCCAGAGGCTCGCTCGGAAAGGCTGCTATACCATACCTTTTGACTTAACTCTACTCTAGTAGTCACTAGACTCACTATAGTAGTCCGTCCGGCTGCTCTTGCTGAAATCATTACTCTTCATTCTCCCGTGCTCTAGCAATTGCGCTCCCTAGACCACTACCATGTAGTTAGGTAGGGACAATCAATCCGGGAATCTAGGAATGAATGGGGATCCCTATCAATATCAAAATGAAGAAAATAGAATGAAATATATTACCTTTCTCTCACTCAATAGATGTATCTGGTCTGATACGGTACAGTACAATACGAGACAATGGAATGCAATGGGATAGATGGTAGAGGGCTGCCTGCGCCCAAAAGCGATGATTCACTTGTCCCCTTGTCCATAGGGACCTCGTGGCATACAACCGAAACGACTCCCGCTAGATAGCCGCCCCTTTCTCTCTTTTTACAGCCTCGTGGACGGACGAAAGAAGGTAAGTTACAGAACGGGGCAGTGAAGGCTCGCGAAGTAGACAGCAAGCAAGAGCTTCTCAGCCCCCTATTCTATTAGTCAAGCGCTAGCGCGCCCCTCTCTCTAAAGGGGCGTAAGCACTTTACTCGCTAGGGGATGGGATTCATTCACTTGCTTTCCTGCTAGCACTACAAAAAGCTCCGGTCTTAACGCCCCTACTACTGCTGTGCAGCCTTTCCTCGGGTTCGTAGAGTCGGGTTTCCCGTTTACCCACAACGGAGGAGCCGCCCCCACCAGGCAGGCGGCCACGGGTCATAACGCACTCTTCGCACAACAAATCCACTTTGAAGTTGACTTATTCGCTCGGCCAATCGTCGGAATGTGTACGAGATACCATAAGGGCCCAATATCTCAATAGCACCTTTGTCTAAAGCTTCGAATGAAACTTCATATCCGAAACGCAGGAACGATCTGACTAGAAAGTCATTAAAAACTTGATCGAAGAACCAGCGTTTATTGAAGAAGCTATAGAGTCGATTACAAAAAGTACTAGTTTGAAAGGCTCGTTGGAATTGATCCGCTACTAGATTTACATTATACGCAACAAAAGCACCTAAAGTACTAAACAGAATAGGTATTAGTTTGATAATGGTTGGAGCAGCAAACTCGGATTCGGCAAGAATCTCATTTTTTGGTAGTACGAAGAGGGAATTGGCCCAAAAATTGGATAGGGGTCAAGACGCGGGCGCCGGCGGCTGACTCAAGTGCCCCCCGAACCGCGCGAAATGGTCGCCTATTACACGGCTCACTAACTCTGCCTGGAGTGGTGATACCTATTATTCGTCGGCGGGGGCGGTCCGGCGATACGTAGATGACTTTTGGCTGGTACAACCACTCAATTGTCCACTTCTAATAAACGATATTGTGCCAATTCCAGTTTTAAACTACCGCAGACTTGTTTCATAGTTTTCAACTGAGCGGCAGACCCAACACGACTGACAGATAAGCCGACGTTAATTAAACTAGGAGTCTAATTTGGTAATGGGCGGTTCATTTTTCTAGTTCATTTTAGGATCGCAACTTCCTGCGCAGTCCGTGCCTGTAGTGATATCCTAATTCGGCTACCTCTCCCACTCATCAAGGCTGAACATTAGAAAGGTAAACTATTTTGCCAAGAGAGAGCGGAGGAATGGCTCGACTACGCTCTTCTGGTCCGAGCGATGTTGGCCTTCTCTTTCTCTTTCCCCCTGAACCTGCAAAAGGATCTGTTACCGGAGTGCTTCTCAGGGCCGTCTGAGTCAGAGCAAGCCCGCCGGGGCGATCTATTGTCTAATTCAAGCTCTGATCCCGTTAGCCGGAATTTGAACTATTATTCTAGAAGCATTGAACCGTACTAGCTTCGTTACAGACTTGGAAGAGTTCACCATCCGAACATTAGCTAGCTGGCAAGACAACTTTTACCACCCAAAAAAAGATCTCAAGTGATTAGGCGGGGACAGGATTCGAACCTGTAGTCTTCAGATCATGAGTCTGATGAGTTGACCATTCCTCCACCCCGCTTCAGCCATTCCCATTCCAAAAAGTACTTCTTCGATCTGAAGGTGTGTTAAGCATATAGTCATTAGGTGTGTTAAGCATATAGTCATTGTGGTTACAGACGGGTTCTGTTTCCGATTAGACTAAGAACCTTCCGTCTAAGAAAAACCTGCTTAACTTCTACCCCCTCTCATGTATTGGCTCTCTCTCTCTTTCCGCTGATAGAGCAGTTTTCTAGTTTGCATTCCTCTATCTGAATAGATAAGACTAAGAGGCGACAATCACCAAATCACTGCCTTCTTGTGACACATCGATTGCCTTCCCACCCCAGCTCTGAGTTAACTATTTCAGAGCTCTATCCCTTTCTTTCTACCAAACCCCTTTAGCCGGGTATAGTTTTCCTCTCACCCGGAAGGTGGATAACTCCTTGGTCTTACGAGCCGCTTACGCTAACTCAAGCAGGTACCGGGAGGGACATCTTAGGCAGTAGAATCGAGCGGTGCCGTTCAGTGATTACATACGAGTTTATGAATCTTTATGATTACATACGAGTTTATGAATCAATGAGATTTCCTCTTCTATTGTAGCGATACGAACTCAGAAGCTATAATAAAAGAAGCTATCATCTCCGGGGAGTCAGATGATTGTCTGGACTGCTTCTTTTGAGGGAAGGCCTACAACCGTCGGTCTAGAAAGCTAGTAACTCGGATGCCAGGAACCGACTAGCTCCCTGGAACCAACCACCAAATACCAATGTTGTCACCGGACCCAGCTTGTTATGCTATCGCCAGGGAATAAAGTCCTTGCTTTCTCTACGACATTCTATTCAAAAATGATGATTTAGAAGGCATGACGGGTTCTTGTGCCCTTCTCTTCTGTTTGAGAGTTTCCGCTATGAAAGGACATCTCGCGCTTTACGCTCGCCAATCAGTTCCTCTTCCAACTACATGCTCTCGAGCACGAATAGAGATTTGTGATAGCAGCAGCCCGGTTCGATCGATAAAGGGGCTCTTGCCCGGTGGGGTACTCGATGATCAGTCAAGCGTTGTACTGGTCTGCAGATATCACTTGCAGATCAGGGACAACCGATGGTAATATATATCATATCGGGTCTATACCAGATACTAAAGTCCATTCTATGAACTACTTACATGTCTATGAACTACTTACATGTATCTGATGGCTTTCCGTATTGATTTCATATAGTGACTGACGTCGACGGGACAGGATCGGCTTCCAAGGATGCTTTACGCTATATGATCCTTTCAATTCATAGTTTGATGGGCTTTTATTTTAAGCTGTTTGCTATTCTTGTGCCAGCGGAGAATGCTTCCTTTTGCCCAAATGTGCTTTCCGCTGTATGCTCGTTTGTTCTTAACTACTTGCCTTCGGACAGCTGCCAGTTAGTTATCTTATTTCGTATAATGAAGTTTTTCCTCTTGAGCAAAGATCTTCGTCCTAACAAGGGGCTTCCGTTTAGTCGATAGCAATTCAGCAAAGAGACAAATGTGCACATGAAGAAGGGGAGAGATTAAGTGCCTAGCCTTAGATGGAGCAAAGCAGACTGAGGGCATTAACTGATGAGATCCGGTTCCTTCGCTTTCTGTGGCATTGTTGTTGAGCTAACTCAGTAAGATTATCTGGTATAGGCCTATTAAGATTGTTATTTCCAAGGTCGAATGTGTATTCGGTTCAACTACTATTAGAGCTCGTACAACCTTGAGTAATCTGTGATATCAACTAGTTCAAACAAGTTACTTGCCTAGTGCCCTCCACTGAAGACTTGCTAGAATAGCTTGCGTGGAGAGCTGTTTTGACTGGAAGTAGTACAAACCTATCTATTGATAAAGGTAAGGAAGGCGGGTTCACATCGCTATCTAAGCGCAGACGTTACTAAGCGTGGTCTAGGTGTTCGAAGCATGATTCATCAACAGGTAAAGGGTGTAGTTCATCGGAAACCATTCCTCTCTAAAGTCAAGGAAAGCGAAGCTAACCCAGCAAGGCTTTTAGGCTGCTTTCGAAACATTCTTCATCGACAGGGATGAAATGTCATTACAACTTGGGCAAGATTGCTTTCTTCCGGAGAATCTATGGCAACGTGAGAAGCTAAGTTTCTAATTTGATCACAAAAAATAGGTAGCTCAAAGCGCCAACCCTTCCTCTTAGACACTACTACTGATCAGCATGACTTTCTTTCTTGAGTAAGGTAAGGGGTACGGAAACGTCCTCTTATCACAGCTTGAACGGGATTCATTGTTGGGAAGAAGACGAAGTCGATTCAATCCAACTCCAACCGACCGGCTGGAGAGATATTTAGTCATGAAAGAAATAAGAAAGAGATTCTTCCCTAAGAGCTTGTCCAGTACCTTTTGTTTAGAGTCTTTCTACTTTCTCTCAGCTATAACCAAGTTGCTATTTCGGGGTTAAGGAAATGAATTGTAAGTCGCGTAATCCCCCTTCCTCCCTTGCAGTAAAAACTCTCCTCTAATAGCAGAAAGCTTCCATGCCCTATTCTCTATTTTGGAAAAGGACCTCTTACGGCAGTTGACAGCGGAAACTTTCCAGCTAGCGATTGATCCAGTTACCGGTAAAGGACAGTTGACAGAAGAAAGAAGAGAGATGAGCTACTATCACTCAAGAACTAGAAGAAGGAAAGAAATCGATTCACTTCGCCAGCCTTGAACTCCTCTTTCTTGGATCGTTGTTTGCGACAGACCGATTGAGACAGATCTAGAGATAGAGCTGCAAGGGAACACTTACCAATACCTACTGCGGATCAGGCTGAAGCTATTGTTGCATCTCCAGCTTCTACTATTGTTGCACCTCCACTCTAGCCGTGATGCGCGAGGGCCAATATTCAAATGAAAGCAAGGGGCTGATTGCCCTCATGGGGAAGGGATGAATACGAGCAGTCGGAAGAGCAGCTCTCTCAGAAGCAACCAATCCAAGAATTGATGGATTTGGTAGAGTGCCAGTCACAACACTAGAACCAAGTTAGGTGAGCTTGAAGGCATCGGTTTCAGCCCTTAGTTGCAAGGTCTTTGACTGTGCCGGATGTATAATAGATCTTATATAGTTCCGGAAAGATAGAACACACAACACAAGACAAGAATGTGCAAGCTGCTTGAGTTGAATCAGCCTCTCTCACTCACGATGAAAGCTAAGAGCTATACCTGGAGTCGAGCTAACTGCATAAGAAGAGGGGAGCCATTCGCCCTAATTGAATAAAAGCTATCTTGAATAAAAGAAGGGAACCTTATTCGTGGACTGATGAGCGTTTGCGACCGTTTACAAGAGTGAATACCGAAACAGACAATTCCTGATGCCCTCAGACAGATCCACTATCGCCTCTTGGCTTTGCTTTAATAGATTCTATTCGACTGGAAGGAACGTTATACGACTTTTTTACTTTGCAAGAGTAGTTTCGTCGGTGGAAGGGAGGGAGAAGTTCGACTGAAGCCCGACCTCTATGATCTGAAATGAGTGCGGAAATGTCCCTTTAAGAAAAGGATCTTTACAGAAAAAGAGCTCAGAGGTTTAGTCAGCTATTGTCCTATTTTATTTTTTCTTCTCGATGAGAGGCTCCCCCAACAGCACTGGTTTGTCAACCTCCATGGTCTTTCCCAATCCAATCTTTTTCTATTACTGACACCTGGAGCCAGCTTAAATTGCTAAAGCAACTCCCGAACCTAATTCCTAAGGTCACATACCTGCCGCATAAAAAGAAAATGCATAAATGCATATATAGTTGGAATCTCCAATAGGGCAGGCATGAATATGAAAAGGTTGACTTTCCGGCTGGGACATCATCCACAGCTGGATCTTCCTTTAGTTTAGGAAGTAGATCGAAAGGGCAAAGAGAGCCACCCGGTCATCATGGATAAAACTACCACTCTTTCAATTGGCGTCTAACCATCTTCTTCTCACTAGGGCCGGGGTTGTTCTTTCTAATCAATCAGAAAATGAACCGGTGGATTGATTGACTTCTGGCTACGAGACCTCTTCACCAGAACCTTTCGTTACGGGTTCATAAAGGAAAGGACCTTGCCCCTTCGACTTTTTCTTTCATCGATTGACTGACTCAAAGGCAAAACCGACATTCAAGGATTGAAGATGTATCCGATCCCAGGTGCGTCTTCTTTTTCATATTGAATCTTTTGTAGAGTAGGCGAGAGAGCCTTTCACAGACAAGTGACATACCTTAGAAAAGAAAGGAGAGACCTATAGAGGTACCCGTGATAGTTTGTGGTCTTTCTTCCAAAAAGAATATCCACTTAGTAGTAGTTGCTTGGAGAGGTAGAGATGAATGCTTGTTCGTTCCCCCTTTCGTTCTGACAGTACATACCCTCTCATGTAACAATCAGTCTTTCCTCTTAAGCAAGGGCATTCCTAAACCTGCTTTCTCTACTTGTCTTCCCCTGCTTGCTTACTTTCGTCCACCTTCTCAGTCCCCGGTCGATTGGTTCCGTGTGAGGCATCCTGCTGAGAGACATTAGCTAATATAGCCTGCCCTTTTTTGCGTAATACCTCAACAGACAATTCCAGATGCATCGATCACTGCGAGGACAGTGAGACCACCTCAGCGCAGATATCCTTTCAGAGTGACATAAACTACCATTCAATTTCACTCTCTTTAATACACTCCCTTTTGATGTTAACGAAGGAAGAAGAACAAGAGCTACATCGGCAGGACTCTCTGCAAGTGGCATCAAGAGCATCCATCACAGAATTCCCTCATGAGAACGAGCCCCAACTCCAGAGTCTGTTCATCTACTTCGTCCTTTTAGTAACTGAGAACTAAGCATGATAGCCATCCCTTTCCACCTACCTTCCACGTCTAGTAACTTTCACTTGCTTCCTCTCACAGTCCTCGTCTGTCTACTAGAAAAGAAGTAGTAGTCTTAATCGATAGACTAAGCTGCTTTCCGTAGAGTGCTATGAAGCATGGCTTCTTTCCGGGAGCTTTCCTCTTTTCTTTCTTCCTTTGGAAATAGGGGAGTGACCTCAAGTGTACTCCAAAATACTAAGATTAAGCTACAATTGGACGTCGCGTCCCCCGCGAAGCTTTTGAAGATCCGGGAACTTATGCGGGATCTCCAAAGCAGACCGGTTCCTGCTTTCCAAGCGAGAGATGCTTTATTGAAAGCTCTCGCCCAATGGGAGAGAGACCAGACGCGTGATCCATGAGGTTGGCCGCCCAGCGTCGGCTCTACGAACTAACAAGGGGTCGGTCGCGAGAGATAGAAGGGGTGGTCCGGCGGGTAGGCTGGAGGGGGGCTCGTCAGGGGGAGCAAATCGAGAAGTCCTTCGAAAGATAGGGCTTCCCGGAGAATTTGGTGTCTTTCTATTTAGAAACAAAGGACCATAAGTATAATTAGACACTTCGTCTTTATTGTTCCACTAGCTAGGATAAAATTATCAGATGTCCCTTTCATTATTACAACCTTCTTTTTTGATGTCAAAGACCAGAAGCTACGCGAAAATTTTCATTGGATCTCGGTTGTTCTTAACAGCGATGGCTATTCATTTAAGTCTTCGGGTAGCACCACTAGACCTTCAACAAGGTGGAAATTCTCGTATTCCTTATGTACACGTTCCTGCGGCTCGGATGAGTATTCTTGTTTATATCGCTACGGCTATAAACACGTTCTTGTTCCTATTAACAAAACATCCCCTTTTTCTTCGCTCTTTCGGAACCGGTACAGAAATGGGTGCTTTTTCTACGTTGTTTACCTTAGTTACTGGGGGGTTTCGGGGAAGACCTATGTGGGGCACCTTTTGGGTGTGGGATGCTCGTTTAACCTCTGTATTAATCTCGTTCCTTATTTACATGGGTGCACTGCGTTTTCAAAAGCTTCCTATCGAACCGGCTCCTATTTCAATCCGTGCTGGACCGATCGATATACCAATAATCAAGTCTTCAGTCAACTGGTGGAATACATCGCATCAACCTGGGAGCATTAGCCGATATGGTACATCAATACATGTTCCTATGCCCATTCCAATCTTGTCTAACTTTGCTAACTCCCCCTTCTCAACCTGTATCTTGTTCGTTCTGGAAACACGTCTTCTTATTCCATCTTTTCTCGAATCTCCTTTAACGGAAGAAATAGAAGCTCAAGAAGGAATACCAAAACCTAGTTCACTCGCTGAGTCTCTTTGCATCCATGGCTGAATGGTTAAAGCGCCCAACCGGGCAAATTCGTAGGTTCGATTCCTGCTGGATGCACTTTTTACGTTCAGTTCAATCGCTGCTCACGGAATTGATACATATAGCTCGCCCTTATAGCTTATGGGGCACTTCACTCGCTCAACACTCGTTCAAAACATCCACTCTTTCTTCACTCGCTAGGGAAAGATAAAGGATAGATGACTGAAAATCCCGCTTAGAGATCGCAAAACTATAGTCAGAGTAGGAGTTCCCATCCGTCGAGGCCTCGTTTTACCTGCCCTTGGGACTGGAACTGATTGGTTGCTTGTTGTGACAGCCAAGGTCTGAACATTGTCCCACTTCCCTCACCGGGTTCCTCTCTGTTCATCATGGGGTTGTTGGGATAAAGGTGGGTTTGAGACGCGCGGGTACTCTTGATGCGAAAGGATATGGATCTAGAAGCCGAGATCAAAGCGTTAGTTCAAGATAAGAGCCCTTACGAACCAAGGCTTCTAAAGTTGCCGGAGGGTCCATCATCAAGAATGGCCTAAGATGGTCAGAAGCATTCCTAACAATGCTAGCCACAGCGGAATACTCCGGCAAAACGGGTCGCCATTTCGCGGAATCGAACGCCCTAAGAGGAAGATTTCATTTGCTTTCTGTTTCGTGGAACGAAGTTGATCCATGGTCATCGGGATGTCTATGTTGAAAGAGAACCTAACCTGAAGAGTCATTGGTTTTCCAGGTCGGAAAATGAAGTAAACAACTCAGGTGGACAAGAGGCGAACCACTCAGCTGATGAGTCAGCTATACTTTTTTTAAAATAGCCTAATGAGAAGACGATCGTAACCTCTGAGCTCAAAGATGGAAAGCAGATTCCTTTTTTCAGGTTTTGCATAGCTTCCCAAGCGCCCGGCTTTCTTTTTGGGTTCCGAAAGGCAGAGTAGCTTCAGCATCGAGTAGAGTATGGGATAGAGTTCGAGTGAGGCATCAACCATAGATTGTGGAACTTTCGAGATGCTTCCTTGCGAAAGCCAACGGAGTCTGTACTGTAACTCAACCTTCTCATCCATGGAAGGATTCCTTATTCGATGATAAATGTCAATCGAGGGCACCCTCATTTCCAGAGAGAGAATCAGGCTGCACAGAAGGGGGAAAGCCCTCCTACTGAGCAAGATCATTAATTAATATTAATAAGGAAGCACTTAACTTAGGGCAGCCAGTCTCACTTCACACAGCACAGCGCCTTGCTATTTGCATTCATCCTTGTAACTTACCGAAGCGAGGATCTCATGCTATCATTGAACGGCTACCGAACCGCCATACTCAGGTAACCGGTCTAGGTTCCAAGTACATCAACACCCCATAGCTACTTAGGGCCGCAACGCAATAAAGCTTTTCGCTCTAGTTGGGCAATGCAAGGAGGCCTCTTTCGCCATTCTTTCTAAATGATAAACTATTATTAGTTCAGTTCGGTAGAACATCGATGAGAGGATAATTTTTTCACAGAAGCATATGATTACCCCTCAATCGCCAGGTGGCTTGCTCCAGGTGCATGAGTAGCTTTGCTGGCTCTTATACGAAAGGTACCGGCCTCTTTCAGTGGTTCTTGCTTGCTCTTTAAAGCTGATCTGGTGCTGTCTCGTTCCTTCAGTTTGTTCTGATTCCGATGAAGGATACTATATTCCGCCTACACAACTACCTTGCTTGGTAGTTCAAAATGGAAGTCTAGGTATCTGCTTAAGTGGTCTGCTCGTACCGTTCCAAAAAGAGCTGCGCTGACAGGCGTATTTGAAAATGTGTTTCCGGGCTCACATATCTAAATTTCAGCGAGATAGGGTGCGGATAGGTGGAATGGAAATTCTACTCCAATCCCTTTAATGGATCCCCGAAGGAGACGGGTGCAAATGGAATTTCAATCAAAGGCGCTATGACCACTGAGCATGCCAACAAGGCAAACTCAGAAAATCGTCTCCTGTCCCAGGTCACTGAAAGGGAGATACTCGCAGCCGAGCTCTCGTGCCACTCCCGCTGCCAACTTCGTGATAGAACGACCATGCGAAGGGATACGGATAGGCTGCCCTCCCACACTTAAGGCATTGTGTTACACCTTAAATGTCTGGATTTAGCGTTATTGTCAAGCATCTCATTCACTACTAAAAGAAAGGTATGGATATTCTGCTCGAAAGCTTGACGAAGAAGCGTAAGCAAAAAGCATATTTTAGGAAAGAGGTCCAGTCAGCTGGTTACAGCTAATGAATGAAAAAATGTGTGTGCCGATTTATATTTCCCGTCTTAAGCCCCACCTCGGTAGCTCAGCGGTAGAGCGGCCTCTTGTGTATAGTTCAATAGGTAGTCGGACGTGGGTTCAAATCCCGCTCGAGGGAAAAACAGAGAGAGCAGCGAAGGGGCCTTTCCTCGCTTCTGTCTTTTTTTTTATAGATCAGTTCAGTCTGTAAACAAGCAGGTGATTTTTAGCCGGGAAACTGTAAACTTTCGAAAGCAAGCTCACCCACTCTCCCCCAGTGGTTAAACTCTAGGATCTGATTTGAATTCCATATTAAAGAAAAGTAGACATCTGCGGCCTAAAACTACACGAGTGGATAGATTTACGGCTACTACTTCCCGATCTTTGTGAACGTTCACTTCAAAAGGATATCTCGTTTTACTAGCTCGACTATAGAGAGAGGAACTAATGGTAACGAGCCAGACCAGATGATCTTCAAAGACATCCTTCACCGATCGATTAGATGAGAGAGGTCATTCAGTGTAAGACCTGAGGTAGACGAACGGTTCACTGTCAGTGGTTCCATACGTCAATCCAATCCTGAAGGAGCTAATGAAAGCAGGAATTCAAATGAAAGTGGGCTCTTCCTCTTCGATTCAAGCAAGTCGACCATTGAATCTATTAAACTGGGCCGCTTCTTCCCCCTCCGCAGGAAGACTTCCTTCTTTCCCTTGCCTGGCTGGTTATCTCAAACCGGCATTCGAACCCACAAAGCCTAGCCGCACCGCCATTGTGCTATTAGCCCTACGCCTAGAAAGCCTCAGTTACAGACTGAACTTACCTATAGGAGGAGGTTTGATTCCATTGCCATTTACTGTTCCATGCGATCTTTACACCGACACCCCCATCTATGCAAGCCTAGTAAAAGGAGAATCAGCTGAAATAAGAGAGAGCCCCCTTCCCGTTGTTGTCTCTAACTAAACCACCACCAGTACACTCTTCCACTACAGATGCTGAAAACCCGATTCCTTCCCAGGCTTTTCTCTTATCCCTGACTTGCTAGTACTCAACCTAGAGATGAAATAAGTAAGAGCCCCCTCTTGTCGCAAAATAGTAAATTAGGTTCAGTTGGAAAAACAGCTATAAATGACCACTACGAACGAAGGATGCAAGTCCTCTCAACAAACTCCATATCTGCAGAAAAAATGCCACTATTCTAAATTCAATATAGTAAGGCGTTTCTAATCTTCCTCGCAGCAAGACTTCTGAAAGTCAGTTGCTAAGAAAAAGATTAGAACAAGAGGGCTGATTTCGGAACTAGCTTGACTCATGCTCAGATTACTACTTCCTATCATCGCTTGGTGCCCTAGCAGGTTACTATCAACATACACAAGCTCCTAGGCCATGTTACCCACAACGTTCCCAGGCATAAATGTTTATAACCTCGCTCTGGTAGGGAGTACCGGATATCTCTAAATGAAAGGAGTCTTTAGCACTATCTATCACTCAAAAGTGCTAGGCTATAGATTAGCTACTTGAAGAATGCACCCTATAAACATGCTGGTAACTCATGGAAGTGCTTCGCCTAGTCTTAGCGCCAGCGCTGTAGATGGGAATAAGCATTCCCTTTCCGACAAAACTAAGCATCTTGCCGCTGGGTAAAGGCAATAGGAGGAGGTTTGGAACCCCAAAACAAGTCTAGGCTTAAGAACGTGCTAGTTGTTGAAGCGTTGGGTGCATCCCTGGTAAGATCTATGGCTTCTGCTAAGTGGGAGGCTGACCTTATCTCTTCCAATTCTATAAGCAGGGGGAAGTGCCCTAACAGGAGGCTTCTAGCTTACCATCTATAGTTGACCTCGAAACCTTTCCATATTCAACTACTCTCCAGGTGAACATCATAAATGGGAACCTGAAGAAGGAGTCCCCGGAAGAGGAATGAAAGAGGGAGAGGAATCAACAACGGAAGAACCGGTATCAAATAGTGAAAACAGGCTTGTGAAAGGAAGCTACCTACCTTCGAACTGAGATTTATTCTCTATACAATAAAAACTAGTACATGAAAATTGATAGGGAAAGTACACGGGGCACTCACTTACTTATCTATTGCCCGGAATAAAGGAGAAAAGGAGGTGCATACGATCTCGTGCAATCATACGATCTGGT